>NW_024377595.1:0-10870 GCF_016835505.1 Polypterus senegalus
AATGAACTCTATGATGTCTCTGAGCCAGTACAGCTCCAGTCCCTACATTACTTGCATCTGTGTCAGGTATGAATGGCAAATTTATATCTGATGCTGCCAGAACAGGGACATTACTAAGGACTCTATAGGACTTGTGAAAGCAACCTGATAATCTTTCCTGTTGTGAAAAACTTCACCTGGTGTAACAGGCAGTTTATGTGTTGCAATCATGGAAATGATGGGCTTAAAACGAGGATAATAAGAAGTCAATCCCAAAAGGCTTTCAGTTGGTATGGTCTTGTGAGCGGGCCACCTTGCATTTCGCTACCTCGCTGTTCTCTGTGGTGACTCCATGCCACTTACCAGGTGTCAAGGAATGATAATTCTTTCTGAGTAGATGGCACTTGTCAGGATAGAGCTTGAGATTGATCACCTGAAGCCCAGTCAGTACATTGCAGAGGCTATTTAAAGTTTCAATGAGAGTCTTTGCATTACGCCAACAGATTAATAAGAAGACAGGCATTGAGTGCCCAGTATGTCAGCCAAACCCTGTCCATCAATCTTCAAAGGTGGCTAGTGCATTACAAAGTCCAAACAGCATGACCTGGAAATACCACAAGCCCTAGTTGTAGTAAAACTGTCATCTCTCTGCCTAAGATGCCAGTGCCACCTGCCAGTGTCTGCTCTTTAAATTCAGATATGAGAACCAGACAGATCCTGGTACTAAGTCAAGAAATTCAATACAAAGAAGGAGTATGAGTCTTTAACGACAACAGCATTAAATCGTCGATATTTTTTGGGTGCAAGGATCACTGGAGAACCTAAAGCGACTGGTTCTATAATACTTGTCTCTTGCATTTCCCTAATGATGTTGTTTGAGCTTCTGTTTTGCCTGAGGAATACATTGAGGGTGTTATCAAGGCGATGCAGTTTCCATATCATTAGCTTGCAGCGCAACATCTTCTAGCAAAGTTGCAAAATGGTCTGTGAATCCCCAGAGCTCACAAAGATTGTTGCTGAATGATTGTCAGTCCTATTCCTTTCCCATACATTTTGAATGACCTTCAGACTTACACCTTCTGTCAGTATGACTGAAACAGAAGTTCTGGTTTGACTAGGGCAGTATCTGGATTGTTCCTCCTGTGTGGACAGAAGCATTGCAGGTGCCACTCTGTCTCAATGCCAGTACTAGAGTGTTTTACTAAGCATGATGACCATTGTGTTTAGAGGGCAACCGAAGCACAGCCAAAGGCTGCCTATCCTGCAGATTTTTTTTTTTTTTTTGCATATGTTGCTGGGGGATTTGCACCTTCTGATAGCACTTGTTCAGAGTTGTGTGCTATCTGCTATGTCTCCTGTAATGTAGTTGGCTTGAAATGCACACTGCTGCCTCAATGACTGAGATGTGAGCCCCCAACTGTTGCCAGTTCCTCCTGGACTGTCCCGCTGAAATTGGGGTATCCTGAATATCTGCAGCAAGCCTCCCCGGCTTTCTCTTGTAACATTTGCTCCCCAATTGCTCTCTGGATGTTTGGAGGTTTTCCCCAAATGCCCAAATTGCTGCCCAATGTAGCTGCCAGGTGAAACCACTCAAGCAGTTCCTCCTCTCAAGTCCATCAGAGCATCTGGGGCATCCTCTAATGGCAAATAGCTGAAACTGCTTGTTGTTGTGGACTCCATCCATTGGCCACAGTCACCAAATGAAAGCACCATGTACACCTCCCATGCTACCTTTCCATTAAAGTGGCAGGTTTTAGTGCAGGTTTGTAGCTGCATCTGCACCATGGCTTAAGGTAGGAACATTCTCTGTCTGCTTGTTGAAAACCTCTGTCTCTCTCTCTCTCTCTTTTAATGCATAGTCTTCTTAGCAGTTAGTAATACAGAATACCCAGTGCTTCTGGTAACATGGAGACCACCTCCCAACTACAAGCCAGTAGTTGTCCCACCCATATTCTTCAGACCATCACTGTGTAACTGTTAGCAGCTCAAATATCCTCTGACATTCCTCTTATCTGTGTTGAGTTGGGTCATGACTAAAGTGGCACCCTATGCTACTTTTTCTCCCATATGGCTATCAGACACCAAAGTGACCCAAAGCACTTACAGGATTCAACGAGTAACCTATTGGCATCGACTGATATCTCAAATTTCTATCTCCCTTTTTGTTTATTGCAGCTGGAAACTGATTTTTCTTTACTGTGTTTGTACTTTTTTTTTTCCCGGTATCAGGGGGTCTCGGGAAATTCCTGAATCATCATGGAGTAAGTCTCCTGCAGTGCTCCCCTTTAAATCCGCCCCCGCGCATTGACACCAGGGAGCATCCTGTGAAAAAAGAAGAACTGGAGGCCTTGTAGCTCTTGTGGTTTATTGCATTTTTAAGTTCCGTAAAATGGGAGCACTATCATTAGCTCTGCTATTTTGGTTATGGAGCACACATCCAAATACATATTTTTCATTTGTTTCAATTTTGGTTATTGTTTATATTTTGATGATTTCAGATCCTTTAATTAGTTTTTCTTTATCATTTGCTTCAAATACTTAATATTATACTTTTATTTTCATTTGTATTTTCTTCTAATTCCTTTTCTCCTTTCCTCTTTTGAACATAAGAAGGTGAAAGTTTTAATAATTGAAGGGTTATACAGTCATCATCTTTTTCATCTCTACTTTAATTACACACTTGAGATGTTGCTTTTGAATTTAGGAAAAATCCAAAGACAAAAGATTCTCCAGAGTAGTTACTTAACATTAAAATCTATATTTCTGTATTTTGTCAGATGATTATAATGTCAGAGGGTATCATATTAATTTAAATTGGTCAAAATAGAGCAAGCACCAGCATCCCATTGTGTGAGTAAATTTTGGGATATAAAAGGGTTTAAAAAACTTTCAGGCTTTGCTAGACATTAGCAAAAGAGAAATATATACTATGACTTAGGTAAGTAAATGTTTACATTAGAGAAATCTGCATTTATTTTGGAAAATTCGGATGGCCCACACCAGAATTATAAAAACAAAAAAGGGCCCCTGCTACCCCTTTAAAATCATCCTTGTTGAATTCAAAATGTGACTCTAAGCCTGCAGATGTTCAACAAAAAGGCTTTATATGTAAAAAATCCAAAGGAAGAAAAACTGTAAAACCTTTTAGCCCAAAAAAAAAAACAAAGTGTCTTTAATATTGTAAAGTATGTTCCAAATGATTTAAAAAACCAAAAAAGGGAAAAATGAATTCAGAAAGGTAGGTGAAACAAATCAACCCAAAGCAAGTTTAAAGTAAAGACTGCTGAGTTTTAAATAGCACTGGTCCTCAGTTACACCATCAGGTGGCTCCACCTTCTTAGGTTCAAAAATAAAAGGATAAGGCAGGTGACTAACAGAATAAACAATATCATAATAACCTGAAACTTAAAATACATAATATGAGAACAGCAAATGACAGAAATTCTCAAAAGCATTCACTTTTTAAAAAACCCGCAAAAATAATCAACAAAGTGTAACACAATAAACCAACTTAACAGAGGCAAACTGATTCTATAAATTGAGCTTTACTTAAACAATAGCAATAACAACATATTAGGTGAGAGGAAAAATACTGACCCTGCTCACATACTGGACCATTTTAGAGACATTTGCTCAAACAGACAATGTTTGAAATGAGTGAAAACTTCTCAGTGAAGTGAATGATCACTTTATAAAAATACCTTTGGACAATCTACAAAGCATGTTCAAATGATCTGGCTTATGATGTTCAGATTTCAGTACTGGTTTAGGGTTCACCTAGAACCTGCAGCAGAAGTTCAACCATATTGTCTTTTTAGAGCTAACATGATTACATGAAAGTTAATATTGGCTCTGTAAATCAAAATTTTGTCAACATATGATTTTTTAAGGGTTAAGAGAACTAGATTAAATTCTGACTCAGGGTATATAAATCAATGAAGTGTTTCTGAAAAAAGTCTAAACAATGTCCTTGCTCAACCTATAAATATTTGTTACAATGATTAATTAAATTAGAATGAAGATGAGCTTACTGAAAGAAGTTAAAACTTAATTTTTTCCATGATATATTGCCTGAAAATAATCTTTAAATATCCTTCCATCCACCCATCCATACATTCAATTTTCTAATTTGCTCATCCAGGTAATGGCCATGAGGAGCTGGAGCCTATTGTAAATATTATAATGAAATTCACAAACAGCTACTGAAATTAATGTTGTTTCTGTTTTGCATTTTTGTACAGTACTTTACTTTTATTATCTCACACTCCCCTTTCTTTTCATTTTATTTCCGTTTTTCTGATTAAAATTCTGAAAATATAATACACTCTCTGCTTTGACAGTTAATTCAAACAGAGTGATTACTTTGGTGTGATTTGCTCCTCTTTTAGTTAGTTTCAAGAAGGAAATAAACATTTCCTTCAAAATAAATTGGATTCCCAAAAATAAATATTTACTTTGAGCTTTTCTTGACAGCTTTCTGCTAAATTTATGTGACTAAAACTGACCTTACAGAATTGTAGCATCTGTCTTGTGTGGTAAAAAAAACTTAAAAAGTCTTTTACTTTTAAAATTATTTTTTTAGTTTTGTCTATGTTTCATTGTTTATTTTATGGAATTGCATTATGTTAGTTAGGATCATTGGATATCCCAAAAATTTGTAGAGATGACACTTATCAACTGTCAAGATTATCAAGATTTAACTTTTTTTTTTTTCACAGAAGCTGCTAATTTATACAATACATTTACTGTGACTGTAAAAGGAAGCTGCTCTTTAGTCAAAAAGCTGGGCCCAATATCAAAATGTGCTTCTGCTTTGTAGCTACATTGCTTAGTCAAGGGTATGCCCACTGCTGAAAACTTTGTTTTTTTAGAAAGGCCATGGTGCTGTAAAACTTTATACCAAACTGTAAACATGCCTAATAAATATCACACATCAGGATAACCGAAGTTCACTTGGAGTGTTACAAAGGGCAATACTCAGGCTAAAGTCAGAAATGAAAGAGGTGAGTATTAGGTTTGTCCTTTGGGAAAGTGGTAATCATGATTGGGAGGGCAAAAAAAAACTAACTTTGTTGAAAGAAGGATAATAAGAAACAACGAGGTGAGTGAGAGCTAGGGAAACTGGGAATGATTTTACAATATGTTATTGAGGATTGAAGAATGAAGTGCTAAAAAGATGGAAGTTAGGACAACTAGTGATAACATAAGATTATTATTTGAAATGGATTGTGTACATATTATATGCTCAGATGGGATGCCAGGAAGAAGACCAGGGAAAAGGGGTTAAAGAGACAAAAAAATATTATCCTGAGGGTTAAATGGAAGAGTGGAGTAATTGATACAAGGATGAACATGTTGAATATGGGTCTAAAATGAAACCAAGAAAATAGCAATATTTTTCAGAAATAGCACAGAACTTTGGGTTAGGGGCAAGAATGCCTGGTTCTGGAAAGCAAGACAGCAGCTGATAAATACAAGATTGGTGGGACAGGATGTATGTATGTATGTCGGCTGGCTCCACCTCAATATATACACATATAATATACATATATACACATTTATATATACATACATACATACATACATACATACATACATACACACATACATATATATATATATATATATATATATATTGAACTGAACCCGGACACAGGCAGACGGGCAAAATATTTCACCACACACCGTTTTTTATACAATATATTTACAGTTTGTGCTCACTGCACCCCCAGTGCCTCACGCACGCCCCCAACTGTCCAGGCTCACAGCCTCTATGCCTTTTGGCCACCTCCCATCCTCCTCCAGCTCTGTCCTCTTCCACCCAACATCCACTGCTGACTGGGAGGAGAGGCCCTTATATGGGAAACCCCGGATGGGCTCCAGCTGCTTCCTGGCAATCAGTCACAGCCCCACCCCAGTGTGGCGGAAGTGCCGGCGCGCACCCGAAGCGTCCGGGTGTCCCCAGTCGTCTTCCCCAGCACTTCCTGGTGGAAGTGGGCTCCAGAGATATGAGGCATTGGGGGGGCCGCCTGTCCGGGACACAGGTCCCTCAGGGCTGGGCTTCCAAGCCCGTACCCAGGCCCCAACATAACCAAGACAGACGTCTGGCTGGAGGATCAAGCCTGGGGCCAAATAATATATATATATATATATATATATATATATAATATATATATGTGTGTGTATATATATATATATATGTGTGTGTGTATATATATATATATGTGTGTGTATATATATATATATATATATATATATTATATATATGTGTATATATATATATGTATGATATATAAATGTGTATATATGTATATGTACAGTGGCATGCAAAGTTTGGGCAACCTTGTTAATAGTCATTATTTTCCTGTATAAATAGTTGTTACATAAAATGTCATTACAGTAAATATATCATATAGGAGACACACAAGTGATATTTGAGAAGTAAAATGAAGTTTATTAAATTTTACAGAAAGTGTGCAATAATTTTTCAAACAAAATCAGGAGGTATAAATTTGGGCACGTTTCATTTTATTGATTCCAAAACTTTAGAACTAATTTTTGGGAACTAAAATTTGGGTTTGGGTAAGCTCAGTGACCCCTGCCCTTTACTACACAGGTGAATCCTATAATGAAATAGGTATATATTTAAGGGTCAATTGTAATTTTCCCTCCTTTAATTTTCTCTGAAGAGTAGCAACATGGGGGTCACAAAACAACCCCTCAAATGACCTGATGACAAAGATTTTTCCCACCATCATGGTTTTGGGAAGGATGGGAAGCTGTCCCAGAGATTTAAGCTGTCTGTTTCCACAGTTAGAACATATTGAAAAAAATGGAAGACCACAGGCCGCTTCAAGTTAAGGCTCGGCGAAACCAAGAAAGATTTGATAGAAACAACGAATGGTGAGAACAGTCAGAGTCAACCCACAGACCAGCACAAACACCTACAACATCATCTTGCAGCAGATGGAGTCACTTTTATCGCTCAACCATTGCGACTTTACACAAGGAGATGCTGTATGCAGAGTGAGCAGAGGAAGTTTCTCCGCCCCCAGCACAAACAGAGCCACTTGAGGTATGCTTGCCACATTTGGACAAGCCAGCTTCTTTTTTAATAAGGTGCTGTGGGGCTGATGAAACTAAAATTGAGTTTTTGGGCATAACAAGGCGTATGCATGGAGGAAAAGAACACAGCATTCCAAGAAAACACCTGCTACCTACAGTAAAATATGGTGGTGGTTCCATCATGCTGGGGCTGTGTGGAGTGCAGGACTGGGAATCTTGTCAAAGTTGAGGGACGATGGATTCCACTCAGTATCAGAGATTCTGGAGACCCAAAGTCCAGGGAAACAGTGACAAAGCTGAAGCTGCCGGGCTGGGTCTTTCAAAAGACACAACCTGAAACACTGCTCAAAATCCACTAAGGATCATGCAGAGGAACAAGTACAAGTTCTGGAATGGCCATCTCAGTCCCCAGACCTGACTATAATTGAAAATCTGTGGTGTGAGTTAAAGAGAGCTGTCCATGCTCGAAGCCATCAAACCTGAATGAACTAGAGATGTTTTGTAAAGAGGAATGGTCCAAAATACCTTCAACCACAATCCAGACTCGTTGGAATCTACAGGAAGCTTTAGAGGCTGTAATTTCTGCAAAAGCGGATCTACTAAATATTGATTTCATTTTTTTTTGTGGTGCCCAAATGTATGCCCCTGCTATTTTGTTTGAACAATTATTGCATACTTTCTGTAAATCCAATAAACTTCTTTACTTCAAATATCACTGTGTGTGTCTCCTATATGATATATTTAACTGACTTTTTTTATTGTAACAACCAACGATTTAACAGGAAAATAATGACTATTAACAAGGTTGCCCAAACTTTTGCATCCCACTGTATATGTGTTATGGGGGGTGAGCCCAGCCGGACGCCCAGGGAGGACCGGAGGGGGGCTTGTGCCTCCAGACCACGAGGGGTGACCCCCTGGTTGTGTTGGGGACGGATAGAGGTTTGGGAAGCCCAACTCTAGGGGCTCCGGGCTCGCCAGGCGGCCCCCGTGCCTGAAGAACTCGGGTCCCTCCAGCACTTCCCCCACACCAGGAAGTGCGGGGGGAAAAGAAGATTGGGACACCGAGGATTTCCCGGTGCACACCCAGCACTTCCCCCAAATGGGGTGTGTCCCGGGGGATTGCCGGAAAGCAGCTGAGCCCAGCTGGAGCCCTCCGCCATCAAGCAAGAGTCGGGGGGAAGAGGACGAGTTTCAGAGGAGGGAGGGCCAGAAGGAAAGGCATTTGGTGACTGTGAGGCCTGGACTGGGGATTGTTGGAGGCACTGGGACGTGCATTGAACTTCTTGTAAAGTGTATGTTTTATGTATATGTATATATATGTATAGAGAATACCGCCAGAATGAAAGAGTCTGTTAAAGAAATTAGAAAAAGAAAGGAAAAATTTTAAAAAAAACGAATATGATAGTTAATGTAATTGTTTTGTCATTGATTGAGTGTTGCTGTTATATATATATCGTATATATATATATTATATGTATATATATATATACGTATATATATGTATATATATATATATATGTGTGTATATATATATATGTTATATATATATATATATTTTGTATATATATATATGTATATATATATATATGTTATATATATATATACACACACACACAAAAGACACACACAAATATAAACATTTATACATAGACATATACATATAAACATATCTACATATAAAATATCCACACATACACATATCTATAGATATATAATAATACACATATACATATATATAAATATATATCAGACACATATACATATATACAAAATACAGATAAATATACTGTACACACACACAATACATATATATATATATTTCAAACCCGTTTTGCAGCGAGAAGTAGTGTTAAAGAGTAATGAAAAGAAAAGGAAACATTTTGAAAATAACGTAATATGATTGTCAATGTAATGAATGTAATTGTTTTGTCATGTTATCTATATATATCTATAGTAGCTATATATATAGCAAAATACCCCGCTCACAGCCAGAGATCTCTTTGAAAAGGCGCAACACGCGCTGTGGTATAGAAATCACATTTTTTTGGGAACGCCCAAATTTCTGCCTCTGGTAGGCCTTTAGTTTTGTGTCCTCTACAGTGTTAAGAGAGAAAGGCATTGGTTTGGGATAAAAGGAAAAAAAGGTGAAAGAAAGGAAATGCCTTTTTTCTTTATATAGTGTAGAGAGACGCCTCACTGGACGATATGAGCATTTTTGGGACAGTCGAGGGATCTTGTGTAGACTGGTGAGACGTCCCGCATTAATTGGCTGTGATGGCACTGTCGGCCCCTCCACTCCTGTGCGTGTCTTCATAATCCGAGTGACATTTTCATAATCGTGAAATGCAAAAGAAATTGTGAAGCCTAATATTATTTTGCGTGTAGATAAGGGATCCGTGATTTGCACTTGTCTGGGCATAGCTCAGGGGAGGATGAAAAATAAAAGTGTCACTTTGATTTGGCAGAAGCGCAGTCAGCGTTCAAAGGCCGGCACAGTATCATGGCGCCGGCTGCCAGTTTTAGGGCAGGAGACCCCACTTTATGCAGACACGCTCACGGATCAAAAGTCTCACACACTTTGAGGTCATTCATATATTGTATACTGTAAAAATATATATATATATATATATAGCAAAATACCAGCGATTCGCAGCGAAAATAGTTGTTAAAGAAGTAATGAAAAAGAAAAGGAAACATTTTAATAATAACGTAAAAATGATTGACATTGTCATGAGTGTTGCTGTTTTTTTAATTATATATATATATATATATATATATATATATATATATATATATATATATAAAACTCACACTAAACATATATATACTATACACACATATAACAGTATATATACATATACATCCACAATATATATATATATATATGCACAAAACCACGCTTTTATCAAGGCTCCTCAGTCGTTGAAATGAAATTTTCCTCTAATCACTCGAAACGTCTTTTTTCCGACGTTACATTTTTGTAGCTCTGATGTGTACATCAATGTAATCGTGTACCAGGAAATCATGCATTCAGAAGTTCCTCTTTTCTTGGAATGCAAAGTGTGATTAAATGCATTATTTTTAACGCTTTTGGAGCACATGCATCGAAGCTTCTCAGCTTTGCTTGTGCTAAGAATGAAACATTTTAAAAAAAACGTACATTGTCAATGTAACCTTTTGTAAGTAGTGCCTGAAGGATTTAGAGTGTGGAGAAACTGTAGAGACAGCGTGTGTATTAACTTTGGATTTTTCTGTGAGTATTTGGGGGGCATCACAATGTTGGTTCCTGAAGACTGCGTTAGCTGCTGAGCCAGCTCACGCAAATGAGGTGAATGGGAGGAGATGATGATGACTCTCCCGCCCGCTTAACTGTCAATCTCCCCACAAAGACAGTCTTCGGAATTTGCAAAGCACAGCCCTTCACCAGTAATTTTAACTTAGTTACAAAGTGATCAAAACTCGTTTATATCCTGCATCCTCTCATTAAACTTGTATCCCTAATGCGTGGCATGACAAACGCCAGCGGCAGCCTGTCTATGAATTTAATTTAAACTTTAGGTTTACACGTGCTTTGTTTCCAAATTAGCTGTACCTATAATATGGTTGTATATGTGACTCGGGTTGCTTGTTATTGTTTCGCTGCCTTTTCAATTGTATAATGCATGTTTTCTTCAGAGCTTTTGGGGCTGTTCCCTTTTTTTGTACGTATTGCGTGAGTCAGTTCACGTGATTATGTGGGAGGCGATGATGTCACACCAAACCCCCTCCCACGGCCATCGAGCTCAACTCCATTACATTATGGAGAAAAATAGGGTTTTCCCCC
>NW_024377596.1:0-16718 GCF_016835505.1 Polypterus senegalus
CTTTCTAAAAAGATTCAGAACTTAAAATGTCTTCTACAGTAACCAAAGTAGGGTGTCCACTACTCTGTAATTTCTATATCCAACAATGGACATTCAGCCAGACCTCCTTTGTAAGGAGTAACTGAACTCAGTCCAGTGGTTCTATTACAACTGAGTACAAAACTACTTTTTCTTCTTCCTCTTGTCCTTTCCCACTTCTATAGAAGTTTCTTCAAAAGTTTGGTCCTGCACCTCCTCCCCCCGTTTCCTTCAGATCTTCTTTTATTTTATCTTGTAGCGGTGCCACTAGTGTTTAAATGTCAGTGCTGTGTGTCTCGTTTTCATTGTCCCATTGACTGCTTGGTATCAGTTAATGTTGTCCCGTAAGGAGGCGGATGATGGGAGGAGTTCACAATCACTTACCTGGAAAACACCTGTATATCAATTAATCAATTACTGCCGACTGGATTATTTAAGAGAAGAGGAGAGCGAAAAAGGAGACCAGCACGAGGAGAGAGAAGGAGAACAACCAATACGCATTCACGATTACAACCTGCCTGCCATTTCATTCCATTGCGCTATCATCCAGTTTGTATTTCATTCATCCGGACTGCCTTTCAACCTGCTTACCGCTGAAGACCGGGGTCGAATCATCATTCGCCGCTGCGCCGAGGAATCACGGTGAGGTTATTCAAACGCGGAAATCGAACATTACTATATCATTAATCAGTACCCGTATTCAGGACATTTATTTCACGCACGGACTCAAGTTCATGATCATTCCGTTTCCAGCCATTTGTCGTTTGTGTGGTGTGTGCATATGTAGCGTGGACAAGGGAGGATTTATATATATATATATATTGTCGGGTTTGCTGTGGGATTGTTGGGGTGGAGGAATATTTGAGTGTACATTTGTCTTGTTGGTCTTGTCCCATTTAATACATTTATTCTTGTTTCCTTTTACATTCTGCTTATTGTCTTTGCTTTTCAAACGTCGATTGTGGGAAAGTTAATCTGTGTAGGAGTACGGCTTGACAGGAAAAGGTTTCTCAGTCAATTATCCAGGCACAGGTCTTGGAGGTGTAGCTGCCGGCTGGGAATAAGGGTCGGCCGTTACATAAGTGGTGCCCTCTCTGAGGAATCTTTATTTAATTCGATCACTGTCTGCCTTTAAATTTTCCCCAAAATATCATGTCTTTAGGGCGTGCGAGCAGGACGACACCATTGCTTCGCCTCGTGTGATGATGGAGTAGCTGGGCGCTGCACGTCCGTCAGAGCGTGTTCAGCGGTGCGAGAGGTGGTGGATCTTTGCAGTCGCTGAACCTCGAAGATCACCGTGGACCTGAAGAGGAAGGCCTGGAGGACGCTCGCCTCTGTGGGAGGATCTGGCGCAACAAATAACCCGGCTGGAGGAGAGATCCGCGAGGTTGCCGAAAATGAGCTGGAGGCGAAGCAGCCTTAGGGCTCGCATCAGCAGCTCCCAGGAGGAAATGAAAGAATACATCAACGAGCAAGTTCAACTCCTGGGGCGGGAAATCGTGTTGTGCCTCCAGAGGCGGGATCGAGCTGGCAAGATTCTCTTCAGGGGGAAGTCCAAAGGTGTCTCCAGAAGATAAGACCGTCGCCCCGTCATTCAACCTGCACGTATCTCGGAGGGGGCGCATGCCTCAATCGGCCATTTGTTCCTGGGGTGGCCTGTCTTTTCCCAAGTTAGGGGCTCCATATAATGTCGATGATGTCCTGAACTTTGTGGAGGCGGGGGGACTGGCCGTTAACCCTCTAACCCGGAAGAGCTAATTGGGGTGATAGGGACATCCCTCTCGGGACGTGCGGAGCTGGTGGCTGACGGCCAAGAAGACCATTTTCGACTGGGGATCCTTTCACGATCTTTCCTCGTGGCTTTTCTTCCGAAGACTACGAGACCGAACTGGAGGACAAGCTGCGGTCCATGGTGCAACTACCTTCACAAACCATCCGGGACTTGCCTATGAATACCGGGCTTTGTGTTTGAAGTGGCGGCGCTATGGCTGAAGAAGGGTGGTCCGCCGCCCTAATGCCTGTAACCGCGGTTAGCTGGGAGTCTCAGGGGGTGGTGGGATCGGTGGAGGACTTGGTGAGGGTAGGCTCCCAGTGGGCAAGGGACTGGGGAAACTCCAAGGCGACTGGCACAAAGTTCAGGCCAGTACACGAGAACCAGCCCTAAAACCACGAGCCAAACCTTGCCGGTGGAAGCCGATCTCGCCATTATGCAAGCGAGCACGTCCCTTCTGATGCGTCCCAGTGATGCTGGGGGTGGCAGATGGATCGCGGTGGTGGATACCGGAGCCACCATGACTTAATCCGCTCAAGCCAGTGGGAGAAGATTAGCCGACCGACAGACAAATTAACATCTGCCCCGTCCGTCCGATTTGTATTGGCGGATGGGAGTGAACAAGGCCCTGGGCAGAGTCCCTTGAGGTACAGTGTACTCGCCACCACCTGGGATATGAATACGTATGTCCTGGAGGACCAGCACCTGTCAGTTCCAGTTACTCCTTGGGCTGGATTCTCTAGCCACCATGAGGATGACCATCCATCCTCAGTCCCAGGGGTATACGGATACGGGAAGGGATATCGAATTCATTTACAAATCCAAAGAAGATCTGGGCTCGGAATTTATCGGGTTTTACGCAGCAGAGAGGAGCGGCTAGCACCTCGCTGGCAGCCCCAGTGGAGGGACAACCTGAAGAGGTGAGGCCGGTGCTGGAAGAAGTGGGCGAGGTGTGGCGGAGAGTTAGGAGTTGCCCGTGGGGTGACCACATGGTCCACACCTTGGACGAAGTCCCTATAAGGCACCGAGCTTACCGGGTTTCCTCCACTGAAGAGGGCGCATTAAAGAACACCTCGATCGGATGCTCGCGAGGGAATAATAGAACCATCTTCCTCCTCCTGGGGTCCCCTGTGGTCCCGTGAAGAAGTGGATAATTCCTATCGTTCTGTGTGGACTACAGGGGGTTAACTGAGAGCGAGCCTGGCGCATATCCCATGCCCCTGGTTCATGAAATCCTGGAGTCACTGCATGGAGCTGCAGTATTTAGCACCTTAGATCTCCGAGTGGCTATTGGCAGGTGCCGATGGAGCGAGGGAGTAAAAAGAAGCGGGCAGTCATCACCCCTGAAGGCCTGTTCCAGTTCAATGTCATGCCTTTTGGGCTTAAAATGCTGGGGCCACTTTCCAGCGGCTCATGGGAGCAGGTTCTGAGGGGTTGATAGGCAAGATCTGCTTCGGTGACACGATGCGTCATTGTTTACTCCCCTTCTATAAATCAACATCTCCGGGATTTGACACCATTTTCCAGCGATTTCATCAAGCGCACCTTACGCTGAACACGAAGAAGTGTACCTTCATTCAACCCCACATACGCTTCCTCGGGCACATTCTTTCATCGGAGGGGTCGCTGTAGACCCCGAAGACCATGGCTATCCGGGAGTACCCGCCCACAGATTTGAAGTCTGTTAACGCTTTCTTGGGTTAGTGGGTGGTACCATAAGTTTATTCCCGATGGCAGAATGCGCTCCTTGAACCAGCTTAGGAAAAAGATGTCCCGTGGGAGTGGGCGACAGAATGCCAGGAGCGGGTCGAGCTAAAGAGCCACCTACAAGAGCCACCCGTCTGGCCCAACTGGATCCACAGCTCACCTTCCAGGTACAGACAGATGCCAGCAACCTGGGCTCGCGCCGTGCTCACTCAAAGAATTAACCAGGCTGAACATGTCATCGGATCGCCTCACGAGTTTTGGCGCTGAGCTGAACTACTCGACAGCTGAGAAGGAGTGTTTGGCTGTCGTGTGGGCTGTGGAGAAATGGAGACATTATTTGGAGGGGTTGATTGAATTCAGTACACCCGACCATCACGCTCTGACCTGGGTGTTCAATCACCAAGACCTCCTCCCGTCTGACCAGGTGGGTCCTCCGCCTCCAGAATTTTACGTTCAGGGTGACTTACCGGAAGGGCTGTGGTAACATCGCGCCGGATGCACTATCTAGGTATCGGAGCCGTCGGGATGGGTGTGTTTGGCAGAGGCGAAAAGATGATCCTCCCTCTGCCAAGGAGCCTTGAAGACCTAGCCCAAGCACAAGCTACCAGTCCATTCTGCCAGAACATCAGGGAAGGGCTGGAGCAACAGCTAACTGACCGGGTACACTTTGTGGACCTCAAGGGTCTTGTACAGGACTATTCCATCCACCCTTGGGGTCTGCAACATCAACTGGTGGTCCCGGAAGAGCTGGCCCTCGACTTTCTGAAGCACTACCATGACAGTCCTTTAGGTGGTCACCTTGGAAGGACAAAAACTTTATTAAAGATTCTGGGGGTTGCGTGGTGGCCGTCTGTCCGGAAAGACGTGTGCCACCACGCTGAAGACGCTGCCACCTGCCAACAACTAAAACCCACCTGGTAAACGGCGGGATTACTTCAATCGACGATCGCAGATGGACCAGGAGAGACTTTGGGAGTCGACCTAATGGGGCCATTTCCTATCACCAGCTCGAGGAAGACCGTCCTGATGGTAGTAGTAGACTATTTTTCAAGTGGGTGGAGCTGTTTGCGTTAGCGATGCAAGGGCTAACAAAATATGCTCCATCCTGAAGAATGAAATCTTCACCGCTGGGGGTGCCAAGAAACATCATCTCGGATCGGGTCCGCAGTTCACAAGCTCCATATTGGATGAACTTTATGCAGCCTGGGAGTGAAGAAAACCTCACCACCGCTACCATCCCCAGGCCAACATGACGGAGCGAGTGAACGGACCCTGAAGAACATGATGCCTCCTATGTGGGTGAAGCGCCATCAGGACTGGGATAAATGGCCCCCGAGCTCCGGTTTGCCCTGAACACGCGGTGCATGAAGCCACAGGTGAGGCACGCCTGCTTTGGTTGCGCTGGGCAGACAGCTTAAGGGCCCACTCGACCGACTCCTTCCCAGCACCCCTAGTCCAGAATCCACCAGTTACAATAATTTGGTTAAGGTAGAGGGTTTGGGCGGAGAATCAAGGGAGGTTGGTGAGTTCGACATCCAGACACGCCAAACTGTATAATGCCGCGGAGAGCGCACTTCCAGCCGGGTGATTTGGTCTGGATTAGAGCTCACCATCTCTCAGATGCCAGCAGAAAATTCTCCGCCAAGCTAGCCCTAAATGGTTAGGTCCAGCTAAAATCATTCAACAAACAGGTCCAGTCAATTTCAGATCAAGGGTATCGGCGCTGCCTCCAAGTTAGACACCATTCTTGTGGCCAACCTCAAGCCGTGTTCGGCCCTCCCTTGTCCAAGGTTGGGGGAATGTGGCGGTGCCACATAGTGTTTAAATGTCAGTGCTGTTGTGTCTCGTTTTCATTGTCCCATTGACTGCGTTGTGTGTATCAGTTAATGTTGTCCCGTAAAGGAGGAAGGATGATGGGAGGAGTTCACAATCACTTACCTGGAAAACACCTGTATATCAATTAATCAATTACTGCCGTCCACGGATTATTTAAGGAGAAGAGGAGGAGCGAAAAAGGAGACCAGCAGGAGAGAGAAGGAGAACAACCAATAACGCATTCACGATTACAACCTGCCTGCCGTTTCATTCCATTGCGCTATCATCCAGTTTGTATTTCATTCATCCGGACTGACTTTCAACCTGCTTACGCTGAAGACCCGGGTCGAATCATCATTCGCCGCCGAGGAATCACGGTGAGGTTATTCAAACGCCGAAATATGAACATTACTATCGTCATTAATCAGTACCCGTATTCAGGACATTTATTTCATGTACCGGACTCAAGTTCATGATCATTCCGTTGCCAGCCATTTTGTCGTTTGTGTGGTGTGTCATATGTAGCGTGGACAAGGGAGAGATTATATATATATATTGTCGGGTTTGCTGTGGATTGTTGGGGTGGAGAATATTTGAGTGTACATTTGTCTTGTGGCGTGTATTGTCCCATTTAATACATTTATTCTTGTTTCCTTTTACATTCTGCTTATTGTCTTTGCTTTTCAAACCGTCGATTGTGGGAAAGTTAATCAGTGTAGAGACGGCTTGACAGGAAAAGGTTTCTCAGTCAATTATCAGGCCACAGGTCTTGGAGGTGTAGCTGCCGGCTGGGAATAAGGGGTCGGCCGTTACAATCTATCCACCTCCGTTTGGCCTACTTATCACAGCTGCTAATGACAGTAAACTCATTTATGCAGGAGGACAAGGAAAATGGAGGATACTGGGTGAAGCATCCCCAGTCAAACACGGTAATGTTGACAACTCTGAATAAGACAGATAACTGAAAACGAACTAAATGTAAAGCACTTTCTTCCCTGCTGGTTCTGGACTAAGCAGTGGTTGTTCTCTCATAGTCCTAGCAGAAGACCACAATGCTGTTTAGACTCGTGAGTCCCAATTAGGAAGCCTCTTCCAGATCTAGGCCTTGAAGGAGGCATTTAAGCTCAACAGAATGGCTTGGACTTTAGAAAATGTTTAACAAGCAAATTGTTTTAAGTAACAGTTTCTTGTGTTAATTTGCACATCAAGTAAAGGTTCACTGTACTGCACTTGTCGTGACAATGATGAACATTTTTTCAATATATAAGTTCTCTCTTCATCTCATCTTGCCAAACACTACATTCAAAAAGTCAACAGAATTTAAGCCTAAGTGGACATTGCGGTAAATTAGTCTTCAGAAATGAGGAATGTGTCTACTATGATTCTAGCATCTCCTCCGGGTTAAACATGACAAAGACATTCAAAACATTATTGCACAGACCATCGTGAGTCCTTTCAAATCAGGAATCATGAACTATGACTCCAAAATTTACTTCCATCAACTCCATAGTTTAGAAGGACTGGAAAAGGAGCAGATAACTCAACAGTAATCAGCCAAAGTGACTTGCTCTCTTCCTCATCAAAATCGGACATGTTTTTATTTCTACAATCAAACCTTTCTCCTTTAATGAAACTGAATGGTAGGTAAGTCTCAAGGCGGTTGTTGCCCAGCAACAATGTACAAATTTTAATATGCACTGTAGAAATAATACCCAAATGAACACAAGAATCATATTACATTTCAAATATTAATCAGAAAAATTGTTCTCTATCTAAATCCTGTGGATTTAAATGAAATTAGAAGGAACCTAAAAGGATTTAATCCAATTTTAAAAAAATGTTTTTTCTGAGGGCACCAAGGACCAAACAGCCTAGTATAACTAAACCTTGGACTGGGGCGAACAGTAGATACTGCACCAGTCTGACTGGGCAGGCAACAGGGTGGATTTCAAGCAGAACATCAAAGCAGGAGGTTTAATTAGTTACTCATGTCTGATGGATCAAGTTCAAGTCCTGCATTTAGTGATAGTAAGTTGTTTTTATGTTATCCTATCCTCTGCCATTTTTGTGTTTGTTGCAGGGTCCTGCTGTTTTGTGCCTTGTATTTTATGGGCATGCCATGTTTCTAGAGACACAGGTCAACTGCACGCCATTTTAACATTATAGCATCACCTCACAGTGCACACCCAGACTTGTATTCAAACATTATGTAAAATAAAAAAAAACAGCTTATGATTGTCTTGTAGAGTATGAACACTTTGAATAACAAAGAATTATTTGTGTTTTGTTTGGTATGGACTTTAAAGTTGAACTTTGACTCAGTGCAGCAACTCGCCTGTTTCTGACCACTATTTTAATAGTGTCTCTGTTGTAATTAATCTACAAGTCCATTTGAGCGCTCTGATCCAAAAGATCTTTATAATGTTCAAACTGTTCCCTTCAACCTTTATCACAAATGATTACAGTACAGGACTAAAGCCACTAGGGTTTCCTTGTTTGACTAGGAATGACAGATATGTATATCTATGGACGATGGCTTTACAGCTACCTAGAGTTAATGTAGTTTTGTTCATTATAGAAATTTCATTATCATAGGTAAATAGTGTGCCATTGGAGGAGTAAAGGCGTATTATCAAAACCTTCTGCATCCATGCCAGAATTGCCACCTACATGCTCAGACTTCCTTCAGTAATACTGCCACCTCCATGATTTTCCATGCCTCCGTTTCATCTGCCTCCTCCACTACCATATTTCATGCCACCTGCTCCACCTCACTGCTCACCAGGGACAAAGGCCACCATCACCTTTATTTTCCCCAAACCAGGGCTCACCACACCAAGCCAATGTGTCTATCTATGCCTCTGCCACGCTCGTGGGTTTGGGAGTGCACTAACACCTTAATTCTGCCATGAAGCATTTCTTTTCTCCAGCTTCTATACTCTTTGTAATCTGAATTGTATTTTTAAAGATATTGCTTTATGTTTGTGTAACATACCTGGTAAATTTATTACTTATTACTTTATCAAAATATTAAAATAACTACAGTACATGAGAAATAACTAGCACTCGTGATAAGTTCTTGTTCAAAAATAAGTACAATATCAGTGGCAGACAACAACTGTTACATATAGGAGGTTATATAAAGACTTCCACAGCACTCTACCTGACAGGTTCTAATTTGCACAGCACCATTGCAATTCTCAGAGGATTCATTAACCAAGACACTACTGCCCTGTGGTAGTAGAGGAAACTGAAAATCTGTGTCTAATGGCCAGGAAAGGGCACTGATCATTAAATGATGAGACATGTTTACAGGAGAGGGCTCTTCCACTTGAGTTCTGGAGTTTTTATTTGTTTTTCTGCCTCCTTGGCCATTGGACCTTACTTTTATTCTATGTTAATTAGTATTGCCTAATTTTATTTTTAGATTTTCTCTTTTTTTCTCTTTCTTCAACCTGTAAAGCACTTTTGAGCTACATCATTTGTATGAAAATGTTATATAAATAAATATTGTTGTTGTTGCTGTATACATTTTGGATTTTAGGCATCTTGTAGAGTAATGACTTTAGTCCCTCTGCAAGCCAAACTGTGAAATTTTTCTAGCACCATATGAAGCGTAGATTGAAGGTGTGTAAATTGTCAGGAATGAGGAAGGCTAACATTGGAAAAATGGTTTTCCTATGTGCAATAATACATGCTAAATTTCAGATATTGGCATTGACTTGTATTTGGTTTTGCTTTGATGAACATTAATCACCCACCTTTACTGACCTATAATGTTGCTGAAGTTGGCATGTAAGCACAATGGTCATATCACTATGAGTCTGCCTAAAATCACCAGGTATGTCTGCTGCTCATACATAATCAGTTGCATATTAAAGATCACTCCTTTCATAAGACAAAGGAAGGCGTTAACAGTTATTACTTCAGCCATGGGCTGACTATGAAACTCAATTTAACATTACTGCTTTAGTATCTGAGGGCAGCAGAAATGTTATGGTTAATACTTTCGCATGGGACTTGAACCTGAAATCACAAATTGGAGAAAGTACTTAGTACAAGCACTGGATAGAAAGTCATCTAGTTTTCATTTAATTACTTTGTAGATGGTCATCCAAACCAGTTAAACTGACATTTAAAACCATGAAGAAAAATATACTGATGGACTTTCTGGCAGAAAACTCTAATCAGTGTGTATACTTTCAAAAAGTTGTCTGTTTGATTCAGACCTTCTGACCAGCAAAACAACTTATCCCAGGAGGCTTTAAACTTAACAAGTGCACAAAGCTTCTTGATGCGTTTAGCCAAAAATGATGGCGGAGCAGTACCTGATCAGGTCACCTTATAAAAGTCTTTATTTCAAGCTTAGGTCACAGCAAGACAAAGGTCAGTTTTCTGTGATTTACATATGCAAAATGCCACCAAAAGGAGGAAGGGCCATTAGCATGTTGTACACAGACACCATGGATTAAGCCACTACAGGCTAGGCTTTAGAGACAAGCAGCATGATGTCCATCAAATTTCGAGCCAACCTTGATTAACCACAGCAGAACAGGAACAACATCAGACTTGCCCATCTGAGATCCCACCCATACTTGTTGCTGAAGCTGCTAGCACTCCATATTACAGTGAAGGATGGGATCTCTGCTGTTGACTTCAGCACAAGGCAACCTATCAGATCCTTCTGCTCACACTTTCTATGGGTTCTGCTCTCTTAGGGGATGTCAGGTCACAGGTACACTCAGCTGCTGGAGTCACTGCTGTCTCAAGGAATGCTGGTGTGTAGGTGCTATCTTAGTCTGCCTCCTCTAATGACTTTAACCCCACAGAATACCTCTGGATGCTCTTATTTTCTACAGCAACAGACATGATGCTCTACCTGCCAGTGACCAACAAACTTTGTCAGGCCTTTTCTGGAATGGCATAACATCCACAACAAGGTTCAGAGTGCTCATCAGCTCGTGTTGGCAGAGGTGTTGCCGTAGTGGCTGTAGGAAGTGGTGGTCAGTGAGGTCTTCACAATCTGTTCGGACTCATGACTTCTTGCTCATTATTTATTTTAGATTTTGATTTCTGGTATACATACTGGCTTTGAATTCGGTTTCCCTTTGTAGTTCTGGCCTTCAAAGTCTTCTTTGTTTTTGCTCTCATTTTGTTCTTCTCAAAATAATTTAGAGATAACTAAATGTACAGTGGCTCAACAAAGTCAATAAACAAAGCAGGGGTTGTTCCTTTTTGGTTTTAAACTTTCTGCATCTTTTCTGGACTTTCTGTTTGAAATATAATGATCTATACATCACTGAAGGGTTTTAGGACCATGGACTTTTGATTTTTCATTTGTTTTAAGTTCACATTTTTGTACCAATTTACCTAACGCCATCTTCATTTTCTGCAACTTTAATTTTTAGTTAATGTTTAGGCTCAATTGAAAGATTGGTTTGTCTCATGTAGTTCTGACTTTAGCTTGTTCTCATATTCCTGCTCATCTTCCGCTAACCTTACTGTCTCTCTAAGACAGTACAGATACAAGGAAAGTAGACTATCAAACACCACAGCCAAAATGGAAGAATGAGGCTCAAAGCCTGTCATGATTATGTTCAAAAGCACAAAGGTCTAGACAAAATATCACATACTGGAAACTGTGTTGGAGTGTGACATTGACATCTGGTTTGCAACTGTAGTGTCACATAAATCCTAAATCCCTAACAACCAGCTATCATTTGTGCCAAGTGGAGCAGAAAATTGAGATGTCTATGACAAAACAAGATTGTATCGCGTAAATCCTAATCATGATGTTAAAATAAAACAACAAATCCATAAGTAATTTAAAAATAGAAAATGAAAGTTATAATGGAGTTATCCATATTTCAAAAAGCATGCAAAATTACCATAGACCAAAAAAAGTTATCAAATCCAAAATAAATTTAGTTAACACAATAGGATCCTTTCCTAAAAGACAGACTCTGAACAGGCCTATTGGATTTTCCAGGATGATGAAGGTGAAAAGAGTTCCAAAGGCAAGGATATGGAATTACAAACTGAGACGCACTAACATTCCTCAGGCCATAGCACGCATGAACCAGTTAATAAACTCAAGAGGCACTGATAGAAATCCAAATTGATTGCACCTCAAATCCTTCCTTACTATTGACCTGTAGAGGGCGGAGTGGAGGTGTTGATTGTTTCTAATAGTGTCTAGAATAGGCACTGTGAGTCTCTGAAAAGAAGGGTAAATACTAAATGAGAAAGCAACCTAAACATGACCGGCACAATTATTTTAATGATTGTATATGATATAATTAATGAAAGACTTGTTTATGGGACAGAACCTTGCATGGTAAGCGAACCATCTGCCTAACCCTAAACACTGGGGCCTTTTGTTTGTGGTCCCTGAACCAGTTAGCAGACTCTTCTGCATCAACAGGTGTTCCTCACACTCTTCCATAGATTAGATCTTAGGAGGCATTTTGTCAAACTGGCAATGGATAGAGGTGACTGATGGGATATCCATCAAAGCGCTTTGAAGCTTCAAAAGGCATTCAAATAGCAACATGTGACAACACATTTATGGTGATTTAAGCTAACAGTAACATGGATTTCAAATTGATTGTCAAACATCTACTGCACAGTATAACAAAATACTTTTCAAATCTCTGTTTACTCTCTTAGTCGACCACCAGATGGATGATACTCTGAACTTAGATTTAGTTCACACCAAGGAAGTACCAAAGTCTTGAAATGAATTGGGACCTCTGATTTCTGGAAGCCATGAAGTCTAACTGTTCCTCTAATAAAAAAGTCGAAAGTTCTTTAGAGGATGTTAGTTTCTTAAGAGTACGAAATTAACACATTTCAAAAACAGTCAACAATAGCAAGGATTGCAGGTACATTGTTGTGAAGGAGGTTAGATAAAATCCACAGATACATTTTCTACAGAACATTCTGTTGGAGGAAATTACTGGATTAATCCGATGGAAGTTACGAGAGTTGGGTAATACACAGTTAACCAAACATTACAGATGAGTGAACCTAATTTAAAAACTATCAAATTATTAGAAACAAAAGGCTCATGCTTGAACTCAAAATGTCTTATAACTCATCCATAAGTAAAATATATTACCTGCTTATGTTCAATAACACAACAAGGACACAGATTATAAACAGGAAACAGCAAAATCTATGATATATGTTAAAAAAAAAGAACAAAGGATATTCTTAGAAAGCAGTATGATCTTCATAAATTCAATTTAAAGATCCAACAGGCTTCTCTAAATAATAGCCAAAGGGCAAATAAATAAAGAAATGGCTTCCCAACAGACTTCTTCTCAAGAGTAATAAAATCAGACTGAAGGCAAAAAATAATTTTATAACTATATGGGCAGCCAATAAAAGTAGCTAGTAGAATTTCTTGGGGGCAGAATATTATTGGGATCTACGATCTCCTCATCAGGCTTAAATTGTTGTGACAAAAGCATCTGTTTTACTATTCTTTTCATCAGCCACAGTAAAGATCACATAATTAAAATGGCTGAAAAATAAAGTCCATTGAGCTTGTCTGGTATTAATTCATCTAGCTTTTCTGATATACTATACATAAGACAAATGGAAAAACAGAGCAAATGATGACACTCTTCAAGTGCGAATTATTGAGCACAATTCTCTGTTAACTATGTCATAAATTGGTTTGCAGGTATTCATTTCTTAGAGTTAGAAGATGAAGTTTACCAGTATCAGGTAATTTCTATAAAATAGCCCCTATAGTTATATTCAAAGCATTGCCTTTGAGCTTGACCGTAAAGAAGTATAAGGACATTGAAAATGGAACTAGTGAACAATGCTTTTATAAATTGAAAGATTGCTGAGCCTTAGGTGTCCATGTACATTTTGAGGCCTATGGGTAGATACTCCCAAATACCAAGATCCCTAAGGCCAATTTGACCCAACAGGGCTGTCACCGGGACTATAATACTTGGCATAGCTTGGCACCCATGCAGGATCTGAGCCTGTGTTTGCTGCATCTAGCGTCCTGGGGGACACCTGAAGGGGTCCCGGCCAGTGGTGATCAGCCATCCCTCACCCAGGAAACAAGGCAGATGACAAAACATATAAAGTTACCACAATACAAAATTATACAGTAATTATTAAACAATACTATATCAATAAAAAATCATTTTACATAAAATTAACAACTAAAAAAAAACTGAATAACAAAAATTAAATAATAAGAAACGATTAAATAAATGACAAATAAACTTACACCAGGGCAACAACCTTGCTGTACCATAACATATTACATAGTAAATGGCTGCTTTAAAATCCTTTAAAAATACAGGATTGTTTCACAAACAGGTGTTCACTGGTCCAAGGCAGCAGCCATTAGCAGCACTCCTCCAGATGTTTTACAAAATAATATGTGCAATTTTCATTCCGTCTAGTAGGAATGAGGAAGATTGTTAGTCAAACTCTCAATTGAGGAAGCAGAGTCCAGTGCTAGCCAGCAGCAGCAGCACTATATGGGAGAAGACAAGGTCTACAAGCTGTGTGGAGAGCTTTAGTCACCCTCAATTATCAACTGAAATCATTCTGCATGGTTAGAGTTAGGTCATTCATTGGGGATGCCATGTTCTTAAATGAGCTCCCTGGATACCAATAGTTTAGCCAATCTCTAAGTAATAATCTCAGATGACCTTTAATTATATTTTGCATTTAAATATAATTAATCAAAACATTTAAGAACTTGCTCATCACCAGTAGGAATAATTGCTGATCTGTTCTGAGATGAGGTTGCAGTATAACCATAGACCTTATCACTTAATTACTTTTGAGTTTTTGGGTTTTTAATTAAACTAATATATATTATAAAGGTGATTGTTTTGGTTTCATTGAGGTCAAGGGTTTTATGTTTTCCTTTCCTTTTGAGATTGTACTTTTAACTCCTTTGGGGCATTTAAGTTGCAAAGCCTCTTCTTCAGTTTGGAGCCCAGGCGTACTCTGTGCTTGGAAGCCTACTGGTATTTTTCAGGCCTCACAGACAGTACTGGGACTCTTTTGAGTTTTTGAGCCTGTATCATAACAAAGGGATCCTGTACTCTAGGAAGGCAGGCAAAGATAAACCAAACTACTCCTTCAACCTCATGCCTCTGTTGATGTATTTAAAGAATCAAATTGCCAGAGGTTCCCTCAGTTTCTTGTTGAATTCTGGGAACTTCAAGGAATCTACCCAGACATCAGTAAGGATACTTTTGAGAATTACTGCCTGCAATAAAATGAAACAATTGACTAGGTAAAGTAATTTATGGTTACCTGTGCTCTGGTTCTAGACTCTCTGTCATATGTTTTATATTTGTTATCCATTCATTCACTAGCTTTACTATTGTTTATTTAGATTGTATTTGGGCCATTCTATAGCAACCCCATATTCCTGCAAAATGCAACAAAAGATGATGAAC
The DNA here is from genome assembly GCF_016835505.1 of Polypterus senegalus. Lineage (NCBI taxonomy): Eukaryota > Metazoa > Chordata > Cladistia > Polypteriformes > Polypteridae > Polypterus > Polypterus senegalus. Next base: position 14,761 of record NW_024377596.1, read on the forward strand.
TAAATATATGTATTTTAGTAAACAATTATTATTATATAAGAAGGAGTAAATAGAAAACTTTAGGATCCTGTAAACCTGGCAGGATTAATTAATCAACCACATCCTGCCTAATATGCCAACTCAACTTTAATATTTTCCTATTGTGTGACATCTAAATGATAGTCAGCTGTTATATTGAACACAAACACAATTTCAAGCTCATAGGCTGTCTGGACAGTACTGGCATTAAGCCTCCTAAAGGTCTTAAAAGTACTTCTACGGAGCAATCCGAAATCACTTCTGGGGTCAGGAATCCCCTGGCAACACCAGCTCTCTTAGCTTCTATATGTTTCTCCCAACCTTATAAGCATATTAAAGCTCCAATAGAAATTACTTCAATGATATGGCCTCCATAACAGATGCCCAATCTTATAACAATATCACAATACCTTGATATATAAATATATATACCATAGGTATGAGATTGCAATCAGGTAACACTTGTAGTTGGTCATCCAGTCAATAAACATTGGCGTGCCCTCTCTGTTGTGAGAACAGATCACAGGTATGTTATAGAGTGCCTGTCAAATAATACAAATGATACAAAGTGTACGACACATTTTCACCCTAATTGCAGCTCATCAGGTGTATGCACCTTTGCTTCCAGAGAGAATCGGACTGCATTCAAACCTATGAATATAATATTCGATTTACACCTGTCAAGTAAAGCAAACCAGCTGCGTGGCTTTGCTGACATCTGAGTTCAATCTCTTACTGATGTGCCCCAATTAGAAAAAGCGATTCTTATACACTTTGAATTATTTGCCATGGTGCTATAATATACAATATATATATATATATATATATATATATATATATATATATATATATATATATATATATATATATATATATTTAATAAGTTTCTTTGAAAAAGAATAATATTTACTAAAGAAAAGTTTTGGGGACCGTCCCATTATGTTATCGTCCAGACAATCAAAAAACACGATTCACAGTCTTAAATAAAACAATGAACAATTTCTTGAGAAAATAAGCGACTTTATGAGGAAGGTTATGGAGAGAGGAAATGGTTGGCAGTAGTGCGATCTGAACAGGAACTGGAAGTGGCGTCATCGGGATGGACGGAGTATGTGAATTGATGGAGCGGAGTGCGTCATCATGGTGGCGGAAGTGGTAATCACAGCCATTTTGGAATCGGAAGGGAGGAGTTATTTTTCTTCCAGTTTTCTGTCGAGCAAAAAGAGATTAGGTAAGTACGCGTGAACCTCTATCTAGCGATGTTTCACTCACCTTTAGGCTCTTTGACTGCCTCCTAATGCACATGTTTGTGACAATATATATATATATATATATATACAGTATATATCTATACTAATAAAGGCCCCTCACTCACTCACTCACTGACTCCTCACTGGACTCACTGGCTCATCCTAACTCTCAACTTCCGTGTAGGTAGAGGCTGAAATTTGGCAGGCTTCACTTGAGCGCCCACAAAGTTGGGCAGGGTTTCATTTCGAAATTCTACTATAAGGGTCATGAACTGGCTATTTTTTCCCCATATAGTAATGAGTCTTGGAGTTGGAGATGGCCGTGGGGGAGTTAGTGTGACATCATCACGCCTCCTCGTAAGCGTAGAGAAAGGAAGAACTCCAAACAGGATGAGCACAAAGCGCCATTTCAATGAGAAGGCAGAAAAACATTATGAAGCAAATGATGCATACAAGCAATTCATAAGTACAGCTTGGGGAAACAAAACAGGCGTGAACGTAAGTTATATAAATTAAGTTCATAGACAGGCTGCCACTAGCGTTTGTAATTTATACCTGCCCATATAAGGCTCCATCAGCGTGAAATCAATACAAACACTGCGGTAAATGTTCACGGGTGAAGGACTGTGCGTATCAGTGAAAAGAAATAGAGATTTTGTCGGTGGTGTTATGCAAACACTGCATGAACCC
>NW_024377597.1:0-25000 GCF_016835505.1 Polypterus senegalus
GCTTTGGCAGGCACGCTAGAACTGATGATGAGTCCCGCTTACGGTTTTGGGCGCTTGGGTCATTTTTCACACCTTTTTTTCGCCTCTTGTCGTGCTGAAAGGTCTGCTTGTTCCATCGTGTTTGCTGTCTAACCACAGGCTCTGACCATCTTGCAGCACTTTGCCCGTCACACTGGTCTACATCGTGCTTTGAGCCATTTCACTGCTGTTATTGGAATTATTCAGATGCCTGCTATGGCTTCAAGGTTCAATTCTGTTTATATAAACAGCACCAGGGTGGCTTTAATGTTAATTTATAGTTTTGAAGACTCTGCTTATTTCCATGTGTTGCCTCCTCAGTCAGCTCAAGCTCCCCAGCTCCAATCTCCACCACTTCACACCCTGTGTGAGACACGTCACCCCACATTAGAGATGAAATTTACAATTACTGCACCAATAAAGATTCTTAGAGTTATGATCTCAAACAATTTGTCTTATTAATTTAAGAAAATACTGGTTTATGTATAAAAACAAGAAAGCATGCATGCCACATTTGACTAAGTCGCTTGACAACAAGGCACAAGATTGACTGATCAGTCATGGAGGACTATCTGGCATTATCCAACCTTGGCTTAAAAAAACGAAGTTGCACACAGCTACAGCTATGGGTGAATGCTGTTCATCGACTAGAGCTCTCCCTTCAACACCATCCCCTCCAACAAGCTGGCTATCAAACTAAACAACTTGGGTCTCAACTCACACCAATGCAACTGGATTTTAGATCTTTAAACTAACAGACCACAAACTTCTTTTCAACCATAATACTGGACACTGGGATACCACTGGGTTGTGTGCTGAGCCCTCTCCTTTACTCCCTCTTCACAGATGACTGCAATTTATTTATTTATTTTTTTAACAATTTATTGAATTTATTAAAAGCAAGTAACATTCCATAAAAGCAACTCAAACTTGACAAAACTAAGTTCAAATAAACTGCCCACCCATGAGAAAGAGAGAAAGGCCAACAGCCACAGTAAAACTTTTATAAAATAAAAAGGGGAGAAAATCCCATCCATCCATCCATCCATCCATCCGCTATATCCTAACAACAGGGTCATGGGGGTCTGCTGGAGCCAATCCCAGCGAACACAGGGTGCAAGGCAAGAAACAAACCCCGGGCAGGGTGCCAGCCCATCGCAGGGCGCACACACACCAAGCACACACTAGGGACAATTTAGGATCGCCAATGCACCTAACCTGCATGTCTTTGGGAGCAATCCCACGCAGACAGGGAGAACATGCAAACTCCACCCAGGTCTTCTAACTGCGAGGCAGCAGCGCTACCCACTGTGCCACCGTGCCGGCCAGGAGAAAATCCTTTTCCCCAATTTCAATGCTTATTCTAAAATGTTATAGATTAGATTCTGCCAGGTTTTAAAAAAAAGTTTGGAAGAGATCCTCTAAGTGAGAATTTTATTTTTTCCAGATTCAAATTGTATATACAGTCATATGAAAAAGTTTGGGAACCCCTCTCAGCCTGCATAATAATTGACTCTCCTTTCAACAATAAAGATAACAGTGGTATGTCTTTCATTTCCTAGAACATCGGAGTACTGCGGTGTTTTCTAAACAAAGATTTTTAGTGAAGCTGTATTTAATTGTATGAAATCAAATCAAATGTGAAAAACTGGCTGTGCAAAATGTGGGTCCCCTTGTGCTGATTTGAATGCCTGTCACTGCTCAATCCTGATTACTCGCAACACCAAATTGGTTGGATTAGCACGTCAAGCCTTGAACTTCATAGACAGCTGTGTCCAATCATGAGTGGTAAAAGGTATTTAAGGTGGTCAATTACAAGTTGTGCTTTGCTTTGACTCTCCCCTGAAGAGTGACAGACAGCATGAGATCCTCAAAGCAACTCTCAAAAGATCTGAAACCAAAGATTGTTCAGTATGATGGTTTAGGGGAAGGCTACAAAAAGCCGTCTCAGAGGTTTAAACTGTCAGTTTCAACTGTAAGGAAAGGAATCAGGAAATGGAAGGCCACAGGCACAGTTGCTGTTAAACCCAGCAGGTCTGGCAGGCCAAGAAAAATAAAGGAGCGGCATATGAGCAGGATTGTGAGAATGGTTACGGACAACCCATAGATCACCTCCAAAGACCTGCAAGAACATCTCGCTGCAGATGGTGTATCTGTACATCGCTCTACAATTCAGTGCAATTTGCACAAAAAACATCTGTATGGCAGGGTCATGAGAAAGAAGCCCTTTCTGCACTCATGCCACAAACAGAGTCGCTTGTTGTATGCCAATGCTCATTTAGACAAGTCAGATTAATTTTGGAACAAAGTGCTTTGGACTGATGAGACAAAAATGGAGTTATTTGGTCAGAACAAAAAGCGCTTTGCATGGCGGAAGAAGAACACCGTATTCCAAGAAAAACACCTGCTACCTCCTGTCAAATTTGGTGGAGGTCCCATCATGCTGTGGGGCTGTGTGGCTAGTTCAGGGACTGGGGACCTTGTTAAAGTCGAGGGCCGGATAAATTCAACCCAATATCAACAAATTCTTCAGGATAATGTTCAAGGATCAGTCACAAAGTTGAAGGTACACAGGGGTTGGATATTCCAAGAAGACAAAGACCCAAAACACAGTTCAAAATCTACAAAGGCATTCATGCAGAGGGAGAAGTACAATGTTCTGGAATGGCCGTCACAGTCACCTGACTTGAATATCATCGAAAATCTATGGGATGATTTGAAGCAGGCTGTCCATCAAATTGAACTGAACTGGAGAGATTTTGTATGAGGAATGATCAGAAATACCTCCATCCAGAATCCAGACACTCATCAAAGGCTATAGGAGGACAGAGTCTAGAGGCGTCTGTTATATTTACAAAAGGAGGCTCAACTAAGTATTGATGTCATATCTCTGTTGGGGTGTCCACATTTCTGCACCTGTCTAATTTTGTTATGATGCATATTGCATGTTTTCTGTTAATCCAATAAACTTAATGTCACTGCTGAAATGCTACTGTTTCCATAAGCAATGTTGTATATTAAAAGAAAGTTGCTATTTTGAAAACTCAGCCAATGAGAAACAAAAATCCAAAGAATTAAGAGGGGTTCCCAAACTTTTTCATATGACTGTAACGTCAGTTACCCACTAACTTAAAAGAAGTGGGCTAGAATTCTTCTAGTTCAGGAAGATAAGTCTACGTGCCAATAGTGTAGTACAGGCAATCACAGTGTTTGTTCTTCTCCACTTTCAGACCATCTAGGAGTCCACCAAACACAGCTGTTAGTGGATTAGGAAGGCTTGTGACACCAAAGCAATGACTGCAAATCTATTCATGATACCAGCATCATAATAAAGTTTGCAGATGACACTACCGTGATAGGCCTGATCTTCAAATAATGACGAAGTAGCCTACAGAGAAGAGCTTGAGAATCTGGACAGCTGGAGTCAGCAACAGCAACTTTGCACACATTTCCAAGAAAATAAAGGAACTGATTCTGGACTTCAGGAGACTGAATTACAGTGGTCACCATTACATCAGCATTAACTGCCAGAGGGTGGAGACAGTCGAAAGTTTCAGATTCTTGGGAGTCCGCATCAGCCAGGACCTGTCATGGACAACAAACATGGCAGCAATGGCCAAGAAAGGCCTTCAGAGGCTTCATTTTCAGAAGAGCCTGAAGGAAGCACAACTCCCACAACAGCTGATGGTTAATTTCTACAGGTGCACCATAGAGTACGTTATCACGTACTGAATTACTGTATGGCACTCTAGCTACACTTCCAAGAACAGGAAGAACCTCCAGCGTATCAACAAAATGGGTCAGAGAATTACTGGCACTCACCTACCATTACTGGAAGATTTCTACAATGTCCACCGCAGCAGAAAAGCAAAGAACATCTGTGGAGATCCCTTTCATACTTTTTTCAACTGGACTACACAGGACGGCCTAAAATTGACTCAACCACACAACAATAAGCTGCCCTGCCAAAGGCTCTAAGCGCTTCAGGGGATTGTGTGTACCCATAATCCCCTGAAGCACCTTATTATATATGCAGTTGAGAGAACAGGACACAAGGAATGTGCATTTATTTTTGGGTCCAGCTGTGCCCTCTATTGGAAGTCACCACTGCCAGGCCACAGACGGCATGGTGGCTTCCACAACAGAAAGGCATGAGCTTTCCCAGGATGGGGCACTGCCAGCCCATGACTTACAGTAGATTTTTTTTTTTTTTTAGAGAGAAAAGTCTATAATCCTTTTGGCCTATTGTTGGCTTGTGTTGACCACCTAAAGGCCCTCGACTCTTGGTCTGACGTAAACGTGGTAATTAAAAAGTAGGCTTCATTCTCATTTTAGAGATCTGTTTAGACTCATCCTTGCCACACTGTTCGGAGTGGGGCGGCCCTTCTGACTGTAGCCGAGCTACTATAATAAAATACAAAGAATTCCCAGGGATGGAAGTTGTCAGCCAGTTACAGTGATATTCCAATATAATTTGAAACTTTATGAAGAAATTCTTATGTGAAGGCAAACACTTTCGTAAATCTCATTAAGGGCGGCACAGTGGCACAGTGGTATCGCTGCTGCCTCACAGTAAGGAGACCTTGGATGGCTTCCTGGGTCCTCCCTGCGTGGAGTTTGTATGTTCTCCCCATGTCTGCGTGGGTTTCCTCCCACAGTCCAAACACATGCAGGTTAGGTGCATTGGTGATCCTAAATTGTCCCTGGTGTGTGCCCTGTGGTGGGCTGGCACCCTGCCTGAGGGTTTGTTCCTGCCTTGCCCCTGTGTTGGCTGGGATTGGCTCCAGCAGACCCCTGTGATCCTGTGTTAGGATATAGTGGGATGGAGAATGACTGACTGACTGATATCTCATTAATTCTGGCATCGTGTTACTATAATGTAAAGCTTCTGTGTTTTGCATATCACTTCCACAATACAGTTTCTAGAATTTTTAATTGTTAGTTTGCACCATCATGTATACAATGCACAGGATTTTCTACCACACTTCCCTGCTTTTGAATTAACGGATGTACTAAAGACAGATTTTAAACTCTTGTCCAGTGCATTAACAGTATGCTTTTACTCCTGATCCTTACCCTATTCCTTCTTACACCTGAGGTCCCTGATTTGCTTTATTTTATATTAAGACCATTAGGAAGCATTCACCGTAGCAAACGAAAGCTGGTTTCCTTTCTCATTAACCTCCTTGGCATTAACCCTGAGTGATTCTTAAGCACGAAATTCTATATAAATACACTTATTCCTCAATCCTACATTAGTTAATCTGTCTTGATATACATTTTATTATATAACTAGGGAGCTTCACCTCCTCGCGAGCGCTATTCGCCAATGTGAAGAAAGGGGGCTAAACGCACCCCAAAGAGTCGCTTCCGCTCCTCCAAAACCCCTCTTAAACAGAAATACAATGGGAAACAAATACAGTTGTTTATTTTACCTCCTCTTTGCTCGATCAGCTGCTGGCTTGCTGCTGCCATGCCGCGTGTTCTGCATTTCGTGTACAGCACCTGTCCTTTTGTCTCACTCCTCAAACTCTATGCAATCTCTATTTGCTGTTCTGTTATTTCACCGAGTAATATTTTTCATTTGTTTGTGCTAATTTGATCTTTACTCTCATTTTTTTGAGACTTTCGAATTTTCCCACTTCCATTATCTGCCTGCTCTGCATGTGTATCACGGGACTTGCTTCCAAAGGTTGTAAGTATGACGTGACTTGTCTGTCTCGTGGGGACGTGAAAGTGTCTCTCTTACAAAGATCACGTCTCATCTCAAGATATTTTTTTTATAATAGAGAGATAACATAATATAATTTGTAAGTCACTTTTAACCTCCTTGGTGTTAAACCTGAGCATTACTTGGGCTTGGAACTCAATTTATGTACGGTTAAGCCCGAGTCAGATTTAACGCGAGATGTAATGATCCACTTTACAGCATTAAGCCTGACTAACTCTCTGTTGTCTGGTGCCATCTTATAGATAAAATATCATTATACTGCAGAAAAAAAAACATTGAAGTTTTTATGCTTTCTGCCATTCTATGGTAAATCATCCATATTCATGAGTGGGGTGGAGACTTCAACATAAACACACAATGGTGTATTGCGATAATTGGCACATTTTAAATAAACAATCAGGACCCAATAGCGTGCAGACTCATAACAGGTGCAGGTGTGTGCCTGACGGCTGATTGCGGTGCTCGGCTGATCGCACTCACGTGTAAATGCGGGTGGTTCAGTCAGCTGTTGTATTCTCACCTTGGATTGGGTGGAGGGTCACATCTGCTTCCAATCAAGTAAATACAAGAGGAGCCTACATTTCAGAGCGGGACGAGAGAGAATAGAGAAGAGAAACACAGAAAGAAAAGAAGAGAGTCACAGGTTAAAAAAAAAAAAAAGAGTATGGAGATGGGAGGATTAGGAGCCACCGGGGTGTAGATGAAAGGAGGCAGGCAGCCAGGAGGAGGGCCTCTAGAAGATGAGTAGGGTTGGCACTTGATTTGGTCTGAGAGGATCAGTCCGACTGAGCAATTCCTGGGGATAGCTGCAGTGACCCGATGCTCACTCACGCATAAGCTCAAAGTGTAGCAGCAAGAGCTGAAGAAGCAAGGTGAGGCTTGGCATGACACAGCGTAGAGCACTGCTAAGAGCCCAGGATGATAGCACTGACCCAAGCCTATGAAAGAAGGTTGGCTGCACCTTTTGGAAGGACGGGATCTCATGTGGGGTAAGCAAAGGAGACGTCGTTTTTTTGAAGGATGCATATGGGCTCGTGAGTTTTGAAAGAACTGCTTCCTGCCAGTGCTTTTAACCTCATTTTTAGGGAATATATTCATTTGATTGTTAACCTCCATGTACCCCGATTTTATAGATTACTAGCAAAATACCCGCGCTTCGCAGCGGAGAAGTAGTGTGTTAAATAAGTTATGAAAAAGAAAAGGAAACATTTTAAAAATAACGTAACATGATTGTCAATGTAATTGTTTTGTGACTGTTAAGAGTGTTGCTGTCATCAAGGATTTGATTATCATTATTTCTTTCAATAAGGTTCGTATTTGGAGGACGTGTTGTGTTCAAGTTACATTCCGTGTTTGTCAACCGTTGTAAAGATAACAGGTTTCATTCATCGAAGTGTTCACTACCCAAATCACTACTCGTGAATCTAAGATGTTTAGCAAGCATTCCCAGTATTAACTTGTGGATTTGCCTGCGAATATTTAGCGACAGCGTTTCTATTAACGTGTGGATTTTTCTACGAGTATTTAGTGACAGCATCTCTATGAACTTGTGGAATTGCCTGCGAGTATTTAGCGACAGCATGTCTATTAACTTGTTGATTTTTATGCGAGCATTTAGTGACAGCGTCTCTATGAACTTGTGGATTTGCCTGTGAGTATTTGGCGGCAGCATCACGAAGTTGTTTCCGTCTAGCTGCATCAGAAAATGTACCACGACGTCTGACACGCCTCCTTTTTACTGTTTTCTCACAGCTTGGATTGCTGCTGTCATAATCGGTTTGAGTTTCATGGTTTGTTTCAATTACGTTAGTATTTGCAGGACTTGTGTTGAAGTGACATTAGGCATCTGTCAAGCATTGTAAGCATGCAACCACCTTCATCGATAACTTTGCATCATAATAAACGAACAAAAAAACAGCGGAGAAGCCGTAGATTAAATAAAAAGGCTGCAGTTATCAGCTGGGAGACGTGAATACCGTGGTGAACCAAGGAAGAGAATGAAGAGACAGGAGCGAAGGACGACCTTATATGGGCAGGCAGTCAATTACAGTACGTGGGAGGCGTGATGATGCGGGACGCAACGCCGCCTCACACGGTGACCGAGCTACAGGCTATGGCCTTATATATGTACGTAAGTAGGTTCCAGTTGTGACCGTTAAGCGTAGAATTTCGAAATGAAACTTTTGTAAGTAAGCTGTAAGGAATAAGCCTGCCAAATTTCAGCCTTCTACCTACACGGGAAGTTGGAGAATTAGTGATGAGTCAGTCAGTCAGTCAGTCAGTGAGGGCTTTGCCTTCTTTTTTAGTATAGATTTATTTATGGATGTGATGCACTGCACTTTTTAAACACTGTTTGATATTTGATTACTTTTAATAAAAGCATGTGACACTTTTTTTTTTTTTTGCAACTACCTACACATTGCTGAATGTGTGTGTCCTCATTTGCCCAGCTCATCTCGATTTATGACTATTGACAACATGGGTTCAACAGGCTCCCGAGATCAACATGGGTGCGTGGAGTCGACATGATCCATCATGTGTATAAAAGAAAATCTGTAAAGCCGATTTTAGAACAAACTGAACCATTAGTTGAATCAAGTGATAGTGATGATAATGTGAATGGGCCATCAGGCGTTGAAACGGATAGTGAAATCAATGCATACAGCACTGGATGACTGAACTGCCGTGATATGTCTGTTGAATCTGGTTGCATTAAGCTTCACTGTGGCATGACAGCAGCTGCATGGCAAAAAGTTAAAATGATTGCGATCAAGTAGAGAAAAGAGAGAGGTTAGTCCCTGTCATACACATGCGATTGGGAGGAAGCTAAAGGGCCTGAATGAGAGCAATCTCATGCCAGACCAGGGGGTGGCGACATGCATTGATTCTCTCTCAATCCCTTGCAGACCATACATGGGAAACCCTGCACGGTTCTGGCACCTCTGATGACGTCACTTCTGGGCCGGGGCCTCTGATGATGTCACTTCCGGTCTGGGGCCTCTGATGATGTCACTTCTGGTCCCAGTGCGTCTGAGGAAGTCACTTTCACTTCCGACCCTGATGACGTCACTTCCTGCCTGAGCAAATAAAGCCGCCATCTTCACTAACCAGTTCAGTTCTGTTTTGGACTCTAACCTGTGAACATCTCACAACAATCAAGCCATTTTGCAGCCAGGACATATTATATGGGTGGCTGCCCCAAACCTTTGACGTCTTTGTGTACTCTTTGTGACACCTCCTATACAGTGATCACAATGCAGTGTCACGCATGTGCGTCTGAGGATCTCCTTGAAGGCTCATTCGAGGTAAATGACAACCCACCAGGGTGAGAGGGGGCACTGTCACTAAACTTGTTCCCTTTTGCCCCACAGCTCCCAGAAACTTCCCAGTCAAGGTGAAACTAGCTCCACCCCTTCCCATCCTCCCATTATAAAAGGACTGGGTGCCCCCATTAAGTCATCTTGTCTTGATGAGACCAGTTCTGGAGAGTGAATGCTCTGAGAAACTGTTCTGTTATTATGTTTGCTGACCTAGTGCTATTGTAGTTTTCAGTTAGTTTTGCTTGCCATATGTTAATTATTAGAGGACGGCACCTGTTTAAGTTTGTAAAATTAGAAGGAATTAAAAGGGACTACCAGGCTGGAGTCCCAAACCTTTTTGAATTGTTCCGGCTCTGCTTGAACCCGTGTTTGGCCATCTCACAGCAGAAACTTTTAATGTTTGCGTCAGGGGAGATATGGCAGTCATTAACCCTTGTGGTGTGGTAATCTACAATAACACAGAGAGAATGTCCATATTGTACATCACCCACTGTTCTTGTATCCTCTCATGTGCAAGCAACAGACAAAATATTATAAGAAAAGAATACAAAGGATTAGACTTGTACTGTCCCGATCGCGACATCGTGCTGGGAATTGGTGACTGTTTCAAAACATTTCACACAAAGGACATGTACTGCATCAGGACAGCAGTGGACACTAGACGGGCTTAGAAACTGGTATGGCTATGTCTAGACTCAACACTCAAGAGCTAACCATCCAAATGCTTTCTTGCCATTCTGTGATTGTTCTTCTCAACAAAGATGAGCTTCTTACCCGGGTCGACCTGGCACTGCCCACCACCTAGCAGATACAGCAGCATCAGCAGTAAAAAGTACATCTTGAGAAAGTGTTTCTTCTCCGCAAGCATTGGATTTTCACTCCTGTACAAAAAAGAAGAAGAAAGAACTGATTTCAAACCTTTCTTTTTCCATCCAAGTCACATCATTACACAAATTATTTCTTCAATATACGAGCCTAAATGAAACCCGCAATGGAAAGAAAGGCTTTTAGGGAATAAACCCTGCATGGGCAGAGAAGTAGCGTTGGAAGGCATAAATGTGTGGGATGGATTGTGGTCCAGACTAAATGGATTGTTTTGGGGGTGGGTGCCAGTCGCCCCATCAACATTACATTGTCTGACGGGCAGCCTCGGCATTTACCCAGCCAGAATGCCCGGACCATGGAAGGACCAGGGTAAGATGCGTTTCTGGAGCATTACCTTTCCTGGGGCGCTAGAGAGCAGCCCCCCTGGAGTGCAGTGGTACCACGGGTTTGAAGCATGGCAGATCTGCCACCACTGGGGGGCACCTGGAGAACTGTTGAGCCCATTAATGCAGCACTGCTTCCACACACAGAAGTGCTGCCGGAAACCGGTCAAGAAGCACCTGGAGCACTTTTGGGTCACTTATAAAAAGAGCCAGAAGCTGCTGTTCTGAGGACCAGAGTTTGGTGGAAAAGGACGAAGATTGCTGGAAAGAAATGGGCGAAAGAAAGAAGAGAACTTGTAGTTATCTACTAAAGAACTGTGCTGTAAGGGTGGGAAGCAGGGGAAAGGTTGTTCCCACTTGAAAAAATCAGTGTCAGGTAGGGTAGCTGGTATGCCTTCTGGTGGTCCACAATTAGTTGACACCTGTTTATCAGGTGGGGTGACTCATTCAAGTACCCAACCACGGCAACTCAAGTGTTAAAAGTGTATGCACAATGAATTAGGCTGCAGTGCCCAGTAGGAGGCAGTATTGACTGTTGGACATTGGGGTTCAAAAGTTAGAATCAAGCCCAAAATGTCAGATATGTGGCCAATTCCTAATAGTAGAGTTCATGTATATCACTAGAGGTCAATTTCAACATTGGGAGTTAACTTAATAATAGCACGACAGGCAGTCTGACTTAATAGAGTAAACACATCATGGATTTAAATAATCACCTCCAGGTTATTCTAAGCAAGTGACTTAATTCACCTCTGCTCCAAGAGGAAAACCATATAGTGGATTCAGAAAGTATTGAGACCCCATTACTTTCTGCACACTTCATTGTGTTGTAGATTTAATATCAAATAGAAACATTTGCCATCAAGCTACACTCAGTAACCCCAAATGACAAAGTGAAAACGGGGTTAGGAATACTTGAAACAAAAAGATCAGAATTCATAAGTTGTGTGCCTTTTTCTGTAGAAGAGAAAGAGATCTGTCAAAGCCAAGAGATGCTTTCAGAACGATTTGCAAATTTATTAAAATCAAAAACTGAAATCTCTCATTTGTGTAAGTATTCAGAGCCTTTGCTGTGGCACAACAAATTGTGCTTAGGGTGCATTCTGTTGAGATGTTTCTAGAACTTGACTGGAGTCCACCTCTGGTAAAATGAATTCATTAGACACCATTTGGGAAGGTATACAAGTACCTTTGTATAGAAAGTCCCACAATTCACAACACATGTTAACACAAACATCAACCCATCAAGTCCAAAGAACTCTCTTTAGACCTCCATGATCAAATTGTGGTGAGGCACAGATCAGGACGAGGAGATGAACCATTTCTAAATCTTTGAATGTCCTCAGGAGCGCAGTGGCATTGATGATGTTTGGAACCACAAGGACTCTTCCTAGAGTTCACCTCTAAGTCCCAACCGAGTTATCAGGCAAGAAGGGCTTTGGTCAGGGAGATCAATCCTCTGCCGGGATGGAAGAACCAGTTTTAAGGACAGCCATCTCAGCAGCACTTCATCAATCAGGTGTTTATGATGAAGTGGCTACAGGGAGGCCTGTATTTAAAGGATTCTGAGCACATGAGGAAAAAAAAATCTGTGGACTGATGAGACAAAAATTACTTTCTGTGGAACTCCATGCACTATCTCCGGTGGCTCATCATTTGCCTAATACCATCCCTATGATGAAGCATAGTATTAGCAGCTGTCACAATAAGTAGACAAAAAGTCAAAAATAAAGGTTTGGGGCAGCCATTCATATATTGTTCCCTGGCTGCAAAAGGGTATAAGTTATGCCACTGGTGTGCATAGATGGGAGATCAAGACGGAACTGATCGTATGGAGGCAAGATGGCGGCTTTAAAGGCCAGTACAGGAAGTGACGTCATCAGGGCAAGAACCGGAAGTGATGTCTTTGGGACCAGAGTTGACATCTTCAATGGCGCCAGTATCGGAAGTGATGTCATCAATGTCACCGGAAACTAGCGGAATTTCCCATGGATGGTCTGCAGAGGATTGAGAGAGAGAGTTAGTGCAGCTCACCACCCCCTGGTCTGGTGTGGTACTACTGTTATTCAGGTCCTCTAGCTGCCTCCCAATCGCACGTGTGTGACACAGCATTATGCTTCTTCTCAGCAGCAAGGACAGAGAGGAGAGGTTAGGAGCACACTCTGATACAGCACATTGGCGCACCCACCACATGACAAATCAACTCAGGATCCCCAGATTAGGATATGAACATATGAACGAATTATTAACTGGTCTGAATGAATTATTAACTCATTCAGGCGGATTATTATTTTTTTTTTGCCTGACCCTTATTTCCACAGTACGGAGCCCTGTTCCATATTAATTCATTCTAACAGATTATTATAATTTTTCCCCCTTGCAGTCCAGTTCTTATTACGGAGCCCCATAAGGTTTTCCTGGCATACAGTTCAGTGAACTCTAAGAGAGGAGAGGTTAGGAGTAGGCACTGATACAGCGCATTGCCACACCCACCACATGACAAACCAACTCAGGATCTCAGACTGGGACTCGAGTGCAGCCTTGCAACGGGTTGACACCTCAGCACCACACTAGTTCAGATGGAGTGGAACAGTGTGAGGTTTTTTTATGGTGGTTGCAGTGCCAATTCTTCCACCAACCCCCAGGTTTTTCCCTGCAGGTTAGAGGGTCTACCTGCAAGGCTGGATGCAGATTAACATCATACCCAGGATGAAGAAATTGCAGGTTAAGGGCCTTGCTCAGGGACCCAACAGATTAGAGTCACTTCGGGCGGTTATGGGATTCGAACTGGCAACCTTCCAATTACCAGTACAGATCCCTACCTCAAAGCCACCACTTTGCCCAGGGACAGAGACATTGTTCAGAATTTGAGGAAGGATGAATCTGGCTAAATCCAGCGAGGTCCTTGAAGAAAACCTGCATCAGAGTGCACGTGACCTCAGTATGGGGCGACTGAGAATGACAATAACATGAAGCATTGGGCCAAGACAACAGAGGAGTGAGTGTCTTTGGGACAAGTCTTGTGAGGGTCCTTGAGTGGCTCAGGAAGAAGCCCATACTTAAACCCCACAGCACATTTGAAGAGGGAAGCTTACAGATGCTTCCCGTCCAATTTATTGGAGCCTGAGAAGATATGCAAGGAAGAAGGGGATAAACTGCCTACATTCAAGTGAGCAAAGCTCGTTGAGACTTACCCATGAAGACTCAAAGCTGGAATTGCTGACAAAGGGGTTCTACAAAGTACTGAATCAAGGGTCTTAATACTTACATGAATGAAAGGTTTCAGCATTTGATTTGTAGCAAATTTTGCACATATTTCTGAAAACAGGTTTTCACTTTGTCATTTAGGGTTATTGAGTGTAGATTGAATGGGAAAAAAAACAGCAAATGTATCCATTTATAATTACGTCTACAGCTCAATAAAGTGCACAGAAAGTGAAGGGATCTGAATACTTTCTGAATCCTCTGTATGGACTATATTATATATATTATATACCAAGTTATATTAGACAACTCATACTGGTGAGAAAGGAGGCACCAGACAAATAAAATGATTTCAAAGGGTGTAGAAGTAATTCTTACGACCTCAAAAATTAAAACTTTTGAATGTAGCCATAAATCAATACATATACACCATTAATGAGTTCCATGGGTCAAGAAACCCTAGAAATGACTCATTGATGATCACACAAAAAAGGCAGAGGGTCAAAGATTTTGAGACCGGATTTAGGAGTTCTGTAACTTGAATCATTTTTGACCGTCCTAAGCTACATTTTGAATTCATTAGGACCCCAAAAGTGATGTTATGCTCCTGGAATATAGACAATCTTTTCTAGTCAGGTCTGAGGAGGTGGTTTGTGTTGAGTGACTCATTTTAAACCTACCATTTAGGAGAAAAGGGGTTAAAGGTTATTTCTATGCTGAAAAGTCAAGAGGGTTAAAGACACAACATTTGGGCTGAATAAACTTCATCAGGTGTGCAACTGAAGAGGAAAAGCGGGTAATAAATATGGGAGGGGAAAGAAGGAACAAAGTCAGGGCAGATGAAAGAAGAAAAGGTGAGAGGTGGTGAGAAAAGGCTGCCATTAGGGATTTAA
Source organism: Polypterus senegalus (assembly GCF_016835505.1). NCBI lineage: Eukaryota > Metazoa > Chordata > Cladistia > Polypteriformes > Polypteridae > Polypterus > Polypterus senegalus. Next base: position 14,375 of record NW_024377597.1, read on the forward strand.
AGTTAGCAGGTCATTAAGACTTGGGGAACTATGTGATCCCAGGCAGAGATTGAGCTTCTTGTTCTTTGAAACCCCGAGAAAGAGCACAAACTGTGAGATCAGTGTGGCTATGACCAAGCAATGTGAAGTATTCTGCAATAGGCCAAGTGAGATTTTTAATGGCTTCATTGTATGCCCTGAAATGTTCTGGCCGTCATCTTCCCTGTTTCACCCATGTAGACGGCTAGACACTTCCTACAGGAAATGACTTTTAGACTGGGAAGAGGATCATTTTTAATAATGAATGTACCAAATGTTACAAGGGTATTGTTGATGACATATTCTCACTGGCCACTTCATTAGGTACACCTGTTTAACTGCTTTAACACAAATATCTAATCAGCCAGTCACCTGGCAGCAACTCAATGCATTTCGGCCTGTAGACCGCGTCAAGACCACCTGCTGAAGTTCAAATTGAGCATCAGAATGGATAAGAAAATAAACATAAGTGACTTTGAGCGTAGCATATTTGTTGGTATCTGAGTATTTCAGAAACTGTTGATCTGCTGGGATTTTCACACACAACCATCTCCAGGGTTTACAGAGAATGGTCTGAAAAAGGGAAAATATCAGTGAGTGGCGGTTCTCTGGGTGAAATGCCTTGTTGAAATGCCAGTAGAATGGCCAGACTGGTCTGAGCTGATAGAAAGGCAACAATAACTGAAATAAACACTTGTTACAACTGAGGTGTGCAGAAGAGCAGCTCTGAACACACAACACATCAAATCTTGAAACAGGTGGGCTTCAGCAGCAGGAGACAACACTGGGTGCCACTTCTGTCAGCCTAGAACAGGCAACCAAGGCTACAATTCACGCAGGCTCACCGAAATTGGACAATAGAAGAATGGGAAAACATTGCCTGGTCTGATGAGTCTCAATTTCTGCTGCAACATTCAGATGGTAGGGTCAGAATTTGGCGTCAACGACATGAAAGCAGGGATCCATCCTGCCTTGCATCAACAGTACAGTCTGCTACTGGTGCAGTAATGGTGTATGTAATATTTTCTTGGCACACTTTGGATCCCATAGTACCAAAGATGTATCATTTAAAAGCCACAGCCTACCTGAGTATTGTTGCTGACCATGTCCATATCTTTATGCCATCTTCTGATGGCTCCTTCCAGTAGGACAACACGCCATGTCACAAAGCTCAGATCATCTGAGACTGGTCATCTTGAACATGACAATGAGTTCACTGCACTCAAATGGCCTCCACAGTCACCAGATCTCAATCCAACAGAACACCTTTGGGTTATGCTGGAAAAGGAGATTCACATTATGGATGTGCAGCTGACAAATCTGCAGCATCTGCATGATGCTATCATGTCAATATGGAGCAAAATACCTGAGAAATGTTTCCAGCACCTTGTTGAATATGTGCCATTAAAAATTATGTCAGTTCTGAGGGCAAAAGGGGGTCCAACCCTGTACTGGCAAGGTGTACCTAATAAAGTGGCCGGTGACTGTATTTACAAGTGACACAGTGGCTCCTGTTACAGCTCAAAGTGCCTGCTGAGGAATGAGGATCTCCTCTGTGGATGGACAATTTGTGCAGATTAGGTGGTTGACGGAAGGAGATTAAGGGAGGGTTAGGAAAAACATCTCCTGTGGGAGGATCCATCCATCCATCCATCCTCTTCCGCTTATCCAAGGTCGGGTCGCGGGGGCAGCAGCTTAAGCAGAGAGGCCCAGACTTCCCTCTCCCTGGCCACTTCTTCCAGCTCTTCCGGGAGAATCCCAAGGCGTTCCCAGGCAAGCCGGGAGACATAGTCCCTCCAGCGTGTCCTGGGTCTTCCCCGGGGCCTCCTCCCGGTTGGACGTGCCTGGAACACCTCACCAGGGAGGCGTCCAGGAGGTATCCTGATCAGATGCCCGAGCCACGTCATCTGACTCCTCTCGATGCCGAGGAGCAGCGGCTCTACTCTGAGCCCCTCCTGGATGACTGAGCTCCTCACCCTATCTTTAAGGGAAAGCCTAGACACCCTGCGGATGAAACTCATTTCAGCCGCTTGTATTCGCAATCTCGTTCTTTCGGTCACTACCCATAGCTCATAACCATAGGTGAGGGTAGGAACGTAAATCGACTGGTAAATTGAGAGCTTTGCCTTACAGCTCAGCTCTTTTTTCACCACGACAGACCGATGCAGAGCCCTCATCACTGCAGATGCCGCACCGATCCGCCTGACGATCTCACGCTCCATTCTTCCCTCACTCGTGAACAAGACCCCGAGATACTTGAACTCCTCCACTTGGGGCAGGATCTCTCCCCCAACCCTGAGAGGGCACTTCACCCTTTTCCGGCTGAGGTCCATGGTCTCGGATTTGGAGGTGCTGATTCTCATCCCAGCCACTTCACACTCAGCTGCGAACCAATCCAGAGAGAGCTGAAGATCACGGCCTGATGAAGCAAACAGGACATTATCATCTGCAATCAGTCAGCAAAATGGAGAAATTTTGTTGGATGACCGAAGGGAGAAAAAGATAAGAGTGTTAGAGTGAAATGTGAGGACCATTACTGAGATTAGAGTTACTCTTAGAGTGGATATTATGCCTTGATTGAGGTCCCGGTCCATAATTTGAGAAGGATATCCTCTATCAATGAATTCTGAATGTTTATTCATTGACAGAAAATACCTTTCTCATACTGTTTTGTGTTGTGGCCTAGTTATCTGACGGGCGCCATTTTGAACGTTAAGGGGACCGTGCTATTTAACATCCATAGTATATACACAAAGGGGAGCCATTTGTGCTACAAAAGGGACTTGCGCTCTGGAAAACCAAGGGGAAACCTTACTCATCAAAACTGGATGATACTGAGTGGGTGCTGCTACTCACTGGGTAATTGGCTAAACAAATGGGCTTGATGGACTGAATGGACTTGTCTCGTCTGTCTAATTTCTTATGTTCGTTACTTGTAGAACCCCAAAGCGAAATCTATACCTCTTGACACCCAGAGAACCTTTTGATACCTTTGGAAACCTCAAAACCGGCGGATCCGTTTCAGTTTGTTTAGTTCCAAATCAGATTTTATGTACCTTATTGACATGACCCATGTTAAAAAATCATGAAAAAGACCAGAAATGGACAAAATTCTCAGGCGTGAGCAGAAATCTCTGATTTCTGTCATATATTTCCAAAATACATCGATTTATTTATCATTTGACTTCAATTAGCTTCTAAATCGTCACTGCAATACTACAAATAAAATAATAACTCGGGAAATATTCCAGGCAGTGCCAAGAGGTGGCGCTGTGACGCTATATAAAATTTTGGCACACGAGTGTCCTGTATAAAACCGTTGCGTGACAAAATGAGAGGCCGCTCGTTGCTTTGAACTCCTCGTTTTAATTAGTCGGCTTGTTTCTGCAGCAAATCTGTAGACCCAGAAATATCCAACAGCGCATGCTTTATTTACTTTTCATTCTGGTAAACACATTTAGCATTGTGTTTGTGCTTCCCCTAGCATTTGCTCACAGTCGTCAACAAAACTGTCATTTTTCCATCTTTGTTTTACCTTTCTTGCTAACATTTCACTCATTCATTCATTTTTCCAAAGTAGCCTCTTTCAGTGAAGGGCCGTGGGGAAGTCGGAGTCCATCCCAGCAGCAGTAGGAATCAACCCTAGACATGGCACCAAGTCCGTTACAAGACATGTACATCAGGAACCCCAATGAATTCCCACAGTTAGGTTCTGTAACTGACCACATGGGTCCATTCTGAGCCCCGTGTTATTTTCACTGCACATGCTCCCCTTAGGGTCTGTCTTTAAAAAAAAAAACATGGCATGTCTTTCCACTATTATACTCATGACACACAAATCGATTTACCTCTAAAATGGGCGTCATTCCCATAAATCCTTTGTGGCGGACAGCTAGAGCCCATGCCTGGCCGGGATGCCCCTTCAATATATGTTCTGGGGCAGTAAGCATGGGCTACCCAATACCTCCCCCGGGACGCTAGATGGCAACCCCCCTGAGTTGCAGCGGTGCCTCGGACTCCTGCAGGGCTTCATGGGACTTGGAGTTTGGTGCAGCCCTGTTGGGATCTGCAGGCGCCGACAGGGGGAGCTGCAGCAGGAGCTCCTGAGCCCTTATGGGCAGTGATTTCATGACGCAAATGAGTAATCAAGCACCTGGAGCACTTCTACGTGCCGTTGTAAAAGGAGCCAGCAGCCACCACTCGAGGAGCCAGAGTCGGGAGGAGGGAGACAACACGTGCCAGGAGGAGTGGAAGAAAGAAAATAGTAAGAGATAGATAGATAGATAGATAGATAGATAGATAGATAGATAGATAGATAGATAGATAGATAGATAGATAGATAGATAGATAGGAAAAGCACCATATAATAGATAGATAGATAGATAGATAGATAGATAGATAGATAGATAGATAGATAGATAGATAGATAGATAGATAGATAGATAGATAGATAGATATTAAAAGGCACTATATAATAGTTTATTTTGTGTGTTCTTTTGTGCTTGTGGGACTGTGTTATGCCTGCAGGACATGGGGAAGACATGCCCCACAGGTGAAGAAAATAAAAAAATCTTTGTTTTTATACGTGCGCCTCCCATGTCTGTGTGTGTTGGGTCGGCGCTCATATAGCACCTTATCACACCTTATTGAATTGCGTGGAAGACATTAAGTCTTGGATGTTGCTAAATCTTCTTGATTTTTAATGTAAAGTACAGAGAGCCCCATAGGTGTCAGGCCGAAAAAAAAAGAAACTCCATTCAGAATTTGTTTGAACGAATTAGTAACTCATTTGAATAGATTATTTATTATTATTTTTTTTTGCTTATTTCAGTAGCTTTTATTTCCTGGTATGCAGTTTAGTGAACTGGAATTGGAAGCGTACAGACAGCCAATAGTTTGTCTGTTCTATGATGTTCAGTGCCATGATCAACTAGACTGCGATTCCACCATCGATTCCAGAGTATCACATTGTCAGAGAAAATTCCAGAAATTCTTTCTCGTAACTTTCTCGAAACTCATTTCAGGACTCCACAAAAGAATCGTTTCAACTGTGGACAGCCTTCAAACTAGTTGTTCTTCCGGTTCGCCAATTTTAACACACACCATACAGTTCGGAGCGGAGTGGTGGATCTGCACTGGCAATCAGAAGGTTGCCAGTTCGAATCCCGTAAAAACGGCAAATGTGACTCTAATCCGTTGGACCCTTGAGCAAGGCCCTTAACCTGCAATTGCTCCGTCCTGGGTATGACATTAATCTGCATCCAGCCCTGCATGTAGGCCCTCCAACCTGCAAGGAAAAACCTGGGGGTTGGTGGCAGAACTGGCACTCCAGCCACCATAACAAATCTCACACTGTTCCACTCCATCTGAACTAATGTGGTGCTGAGGTGTCACCCCGTTGCAAGGCTGCACTCGGGTCCCAGCCTGAAATCCTGAGTTGGTTTGTCATGTGGTGGGTGTGGCAATGCACTGTATCAGTGCCTACTCCTAACCACTCCTCTCTTAGAGTTCACTGAACTGTATTGCCAGGAAAACCTTATGGGGCTCCGTAATAAGAACTGGATTGCAAGGGGGGAAAAATTATAATAATCTGTTAGAATGAATTAATATGGAACAGGGCTCCATACTGTGGAAATAAGAGTCAGGCAAAAAAAATAAAAATAATCAGCTTGAATGAGTTATGTAATTCATTCAAACCAGTTAACAATTCATTCATATGAGTTAATAATTCTTTTGAATGAGTTAATAATTCATTCAGACCAGTTAATAATTTGTTCATATGAGTTTATAATTCTTTAGAATGAGTTAATAATTCATTCAGTAGCTGCAGGTTTTTCTTCCAACCCAGTTTCTTAACACTAGAATTACCAGAGTCTACGAAAAACCTTGTAGATCCAGCCCACCTTAAAACCGTTCACACCTCTCGGCCAGCGTCTTTTGTCTTCTGAATGTGCCGATTAAGATGAGCAGCAAGCAGCCGTCTATTCCATCCCCCACTTTGCAGAACGTTCACTAAGTTTTCCCAGCTCATGCCTTGTTTGATTATCTGGGAGTGACTGAACTGCTGGAGTTTTAGAGTGGAAATAATAGATCGTTATTTGGAACACATGCATTTCATGTGTGTTCCGTTTCTACAGTAATCTGTGTCAACACATTGTTAAAACAGAAACTTTTTCATATTTTAGTAATAAATGTTACAAAATGTAGGCATAAACTATAGAATGCGTGAAGCCTGATTTCCAAAGATCAAATAAACATTTTCACAAAAGGTACAAGAATGTTACAACAGCTTCTGTGGTGTAGCGCTAAGATTTGCTGTCTCAGAGTGCAGCAGGCCTGCCGTGCCTCAGAGACCAGAGCGATTCCCTGCTGGGGTGAAAGTGTTCTTTTTTTTTCTGTTTAACCTCAAATGGACATAAAATTTATAAATCTGTATCAACTGTCAGTTAATGAGATTGTTATATTTTCATGTGGGATGCTCCTTTTAAAATATTTTTTCAGACAGATCACTGAATAATGCACAGACAGAAGTTAGATAGATAGATATGAATATAGATATGATAGATGTGAAAGGCACTATATGACAGGTGCTGCAGAAAGGCAAGCAGGCAGTGAGAGTACAAAAAAATAAAAAATAACACTTTCTTCCCAGCGGGGAATTGACCTCAGGTTTTTTGAGGCACAGCAGGCCTGCTGCGCTCTGAGACAGCAAATCTCAGCACTACACCACAGAAGCTGTTGTATCATTCTTGTACCTTGTGTGAAAATGTTTATTTGATCTTTGGAAATCATGTTTCACACATTCTGTAGTTTATGCCTACATTTTGTAACATTTATTACTAAAATATGAAAAAGTTTCTGTTTTAACAATGTGTTGACACAGATTACTGTAGAAACGGAACACACATGAAATGCATGTGTTCCAAATAACGATCTATTATTTCCACTCTAAAACTCCAGCAGTTCAGTCACTCCCAGATAATCAAACAAGGCATGAGCTGGGAAAACTTAGTGAACGTTCAGCGACGGTGGGGGATGGAATAGCCGGCTGCTTGCTGCTCGTCTTAATCGGCACATTTAGAAGACAAAAGACGCTGGCGGAGAGGTGCGAGCGGTTTTAAGGTGGGCCGGATCTACAAGTTTTTTTTGTAGACTCTGGTAATGCTAGTGTTAATGAGAAGCCAATTATTGCTGATGGAGGCCTTATTGCTCAAGTGACAATTTGAGGCTTCATTTCTAGGGGTCTCGCTTGTTAAGGTACCCCACCCTCAATTTCTTATTTCAGTCTTAAACAGCTGCATTCTCCATTTCAATGGCTCCTTATTAGAAACGAGATACAAATGACAAAGGAGCCAGCAGTTCTCCATGTAAAGTGTTTCCATTTACACCTGTGTGTGTTAGTCATGCACTACTTGGTTTACTAAAACCAAACTTAAAATAAAAATGTGACAGGCTGAAAAATATCCTTCTTAGGCTTCAAATCATTTGGAAGACATCCTTGGAAAGGAAAAAACCTACAATATAAGAATCTAACACTGTAGACTAACAAGCCATAAAATTAAATAAGGTCTGAGATCGGCAAGGATTGGCTTCTAATTAAGCAAGTGGGTTGGAATGAAAACCTGCAGCCACTGCGACCCTCCAGGACCGACGATGCCTACACGTGCTGTATTTTAAATCTTGTTCTGGGAACCCGGGTGTGATATTTGAAAGTAACCTCAAGTTGGACAAACACATAAATTCTGTGGTTAGTCTCTTTTTACCCAACTCTGAGCGTTAGCGAAGATCAAGCCCTATATTGTCTGTTGCTGATCTTGAAACAGTGTCTCCTGCTTTTACTTCTTCAGGCTTGCACTACTGTAACCCATCATACATTGGAGTTACCCAGCAATTCTCGGTTACAGCTGGTACAAAACGCTGTGGCTAGACGTCTGCAATCATGACCATATTTCTCCGGTTTTCTTCATTGGTTTCCAGTCCATTACAGGTTTGATTTTAAGGTGCTACTGTTTCCTTTTAAATGCCTAAATGAGTACCTTCCTGTCTTATCTTATATAAACCCTTGACACATATTTTTAGGAAATCATTGCGCACTGGAGAGATTCCGAAGCTACTGGAAAGTGGCAAAGATCATCCCATTATATAAAAAGGGCGACAGGGCAGATCCAAACAACTATAGGCCAGTAAGCTTAATGTGCATCTCAGGAAAATTAATGGAAGGAATTATTAAGGATAAGATTGAGCAACACCTGGCAAGGACAGGAGTGTCAGTGAACAGTCAGTATGGGGTCAGAAGAGGGAGGCTGTGTTTTACTAACATGCTGGAATTCTATGAGGAGGCAACAAAAGGATACGATCAAAGTGGAGCAGATGAGATTATTTATCTGGACTTTCAGAAAGCATTTGATAAGGTGCCACCTGAGAGGTTGGGCATCAAATTAAAAGAAGTGGGAGTCCAGGGTGATGTTTTTAGATGGGTGCAGAATTGGCTCAGACACAGGAAGCAGAGGGCGATGGTGTGAGGAACCTCATCAGAACTGGCCGATGTTAAGAGTGGTGCTCCACAGGGGTCAGTACTGGGGCTGCTGCTATTTTTAATATATATAAATGATTTAGATAGGAATATAAGTAACAAGCTGGTTAAATTTGCAGATGATACCAAGATAGGTGGATTAGCAGATTATTTGGAATCCGTTATATCATTACAGGAGGACTTGGATAGCATACAGGCTTGGGCAGACTTGTGGCAGATGAAATTTAATATCAGTAAATGTAAAGTATTACACATAGGAAGTAAAAATGTTAGGTTTGAATACACAATGGGCGGTCGGAAAATCGAGAGTACACCTTATAAGAAGGAGTTAGTATTCATAGTGGACTCTAAGCTATCGACTTCCAGACAGTGTTCAGAAGCCATTAAGAAGGCTAACAGAATGTCATGTTATGGGATTAATAAAGTATCTATCTATCTATCTATCTATCTATAGCACGATGTGTGGAGTACAAGTCACACGAGGTTCTGCTCAAGTCTTTAGAACACACTGGTGAGACCTCATCTGGAGTACTGAGTGCAGTTTTGGTCTTCAGGCTACAAAAAAGGACATAGTAGCACTAGAAAAGGTCCAGAGAAGAGCGACTAGGCTGATTCTGGACTACAGAGGATGAGTTATGAAGAAAGATTAAAAGAGCTGAGCCTTTACAGGAGACCTGATTGAAGTGTTTAAAATTATGAAGAGAATTAGTCCAGTGGAAGACTGTAATTTTAAAATGAGTTCATCAAGAACACGGGGACACAATTGGAAACTTGTTAACAGTAAATTTCACACAAACATTAGGACGTTTTTCTTTACACAAAGAATGACAGACACTTGGGATAAGAGACCACGTAGTGTGGTAGACAGTAAGACGTTGGGGACTTTCAAAACTTGACTTGATGTTTTTTCGGAAGAATAAGTGGATAGGACTGGCAAGCTTTGTTGGGCTGAATGGCCTGTTCTCATCTAGAGTGTTCTAATGTGCTATCTCTGCGACCTTTCACACCTTTAAACTCCATCTCGCCAACTTAGGTTGTCTGATCAGATTCTCTTGGTAGATAGAGCCTAGGGCTCAACTTATAAATCATCACTACATTCTACAAATAAAATAATAAATTGTGAGATGTTCCAGGCAGTGCCAAGAGGTGGCGCTGTGACACTATATAAAATTTTGGCACGAGAGTCCTGTATAAAACCTTTGCGTGACTAATGAGAGGCCATTCATTGCTTTGAACTCCTCATTTTAATTAGATGACTTGTTTCTGCAGCAAATCTGTAGACCCAGAAGTATTGGCTCAACTAAACCTTAAAGGTGAGTGTGCTTTTGTAACAACCAATCCGAGGCTTTGAAACAAACTACCTGCTTAGAGGATGTCAGGCCTGCTATAACTGTGGCCATTTTTTTTTCCTTTGGCTTTTAATTAGAATCGGTTCCTTTTGCATTTTTGCTGTGTTTTAATCAATCAACCAACCAAGTAGATTATTGTCATTGTGTAACACAGGGGCCTCCAACACAAAGCTCACACGCTACCGGTAGTTCGCAACCCCTTTCCAAGTAGCTCGCCAAAAGGGTTAATGAATCCTAAATAAATTTGAAAACTTGATTAGTCAAATTAGGGGTGGGCGAACTTTCCAAAAAATCATATCACAATCCTTTTAACACAAAATCACGATCCAAAATTTTGAAATGCAATCCATCTTTTCAATGTGGCATACACTTAAGAGAATATCCGGACTCAAACTCATCAAGACCTAAGTAACACTTTATTTTAAATATCAAACAAAGTTCAATTGTTCTTTTGTTCGCTAGCTAAGTGGAGTTAAGGACCGCAAACCGTAGATGGTGAGTGAGTGAGGATCCCATTTCGTGGATCTCGGATATGCACAAATTCACTCACCTAAAGGATTATTAGGAACACCATACTAATCCGGTGTTTGACCCCCTTTCGCCTTCAGAACTGCCTTAATTCTACGTGGCATTGATTCAACAAGGTGCTGAAAGCATTCTTTAGAAATGTTGGCCCATATTGATAGGATAGCATCTTGCAGTTGATGGAGATTTGTGGGATGCACA
>NW_024377598.1:0-10820 GCF_016835505.1 Polypterus senegalus
TGAGGTCTTTAAATCGATCCAAGTAAAAAAAAAAGCCCGTCAATATGAAATTATTCTATTTTGTGCCTTAGCTAAAAGAGGCTCAGAGAATACATCTCGAACCATACCTTGCATGAACCACCATGTAACCACTATATAATATGGTAATGCACAGAAAATAAAACATAAAGATTGCTGCATCATTAAACTTAACAATGACATGAAAAGGTCACAAAACTAATAACACACACACACAAAAAATAATTCAGAAATCGTAATGAAGTCAGTATGACATGTTCCTGAGAGAATTTAAGAGGTTAGTTTGCTGGTTGAATGATTTGGCTTTTCAGGTTGACAAGTAGGTGAGTTAAGCAAAAGCTTTCTTATTTTATTTCAAACTTTGTGCATGCTATCTTTGTATTCTTTTCCCTTTTTTTTTGAGTTAATTAGCTGATCTTTTTTGACAAGCACTGGAACATTTAAAATTTGTTCTGGGTTAGATGGCACATAGATTTGTCCCCACCAATAAAATTCAGCTTTTGTTATACAGAAAGTGTGGGCAGAAAAATTTTGTTGCAGGAAGACATTTAAGTAGAAGATCAAGGGTGTTAACTGCTGCCTGAAAGTTTTAATGCTGTAACTGCTCTACACTCACAGAAACTATAATAACACATGACTCAGGGGGTTACCAAGAAACACCAGCCAAAAGCAGAGGCAATGCACTTGAAATATTCTATTTAAAAAGCTCATCTGCACACGTATCTTTTAAAGGGCGCCTGATTATTGCTTTACTGTAAAACCATCTTTATTCATGATCCTCTTTCTATTAGAGACTGCTTAGTAGAAACAATGTTGTGAGGCACCTCACAATATGAACAATGTTCCTCTTCTTCTAGCTGCTGCTGCAAGGTTTAAAAGGCATATGTTTGGTGTACAGTAGGTTGTTTGTGGGAATTTGTGCAGGCACATGAGGTGATGGCCAAGCTTTGAGTGCTATTTTACTTAAAAGACTGCCCCTAACAAGCAGGGAGAGATGATAAATGAAGAAAGGAGAAAGGGACTGGAGCTATCAGAGCCAAAAGGAGACAATTCAAACATCATCTTAAAAGATATCTCAGTCTTAGTTTCAAATCCTTTGCATCATGAGATTGATAGTCACCTGAGGTCTTCTCTCTAAGTTTGACAGACCCTTTCTATGTGTGGCAGCAGTTGGACTTTTTAATTAAAACAGAAGTACATTTTCAATCATTTTGAACAGTAGAAACAACCACTCTCTTTCTCATTTGCTTGTAATGAGTTTAATGTTGTGCAGTATTCTTGCAATAAATAAGTATTGCTCTACAAAACTTTAAAACGGAACTGAACTAGCAAAATTCAGTGATGGTACAACATGAAAATGTGACCAAAGTTGACTTTTTTGCAAAATAAGTGTTATGTCTTAAAGCATTAAGTGAGGGTGTTGATTCTATGCATGGGGTGCTGCATCTGTGTGACAACTAGAAAACCAAGTCATGCTAGCTATGTTTTGTTATATACTTGCAACTTGTTGATAAACAGGGCAGTCAAAATGAGAAAAGCAATACTTTGTTTATAGAGCAATAACAAGGCTGAACCTGGATTTACATTACATTTTGCTAATGGTGTTCCACAGCTTGTCTCCACCATATGAAGCAACATATCAAATCTTTCCAAGCATTTTCCTTTGCTCATCCAAATGCCTTACAGGGAGTTCTGAACTAGACAGATGATACTAAGAACAAGCAAGTTGAGATTCATTTATTTTGATAGTTTAACAAGTGTAGCATTTTCACTCATCTCAATTTCACAAACAAGTTTTCCCAAAGTTTGTTCAATGAACAGACACAAACACAAATTAGTTCAAGCCTAGTCATTGTGATTTTATAAAGAGTGATGAAAAATGCCATCTAAATAGCATTAATTTAATGTTGTCTAAGCGTTGAACATTGGTTTAATTAATATGCATTTTAATAAAAATGCATAATTGGACTGGACTGTGTGATCGAAAACTCAGCAGGTGCGGTTATAAAGCAGCTTTATTTTCAGAGTCACGGTGAGAAGAGTTTCAGAAAAGCAGACAATCAAATATACATGACAGAGTCAGGGCTCTTCTGAACCCGTCTGTTGGGTGGGTCCAGTTTATACCCCTAGAATCGCGGATTTAATATCATTATAAAATGCAACAGTCAACACATTTATTATACATAAACCTTGAGCCCCTTTAATGTCCCTTGTAAACTTGATTTCTTGGGTCCTTTTGTTATGAGCGTTCAGATGTAAGCTAAGGGAAACGTGATAAGGCAGACTCATGTGTGGAATGCTCAGACCTTGAGTCCTTGACAAACATTTTTCTGTTTGCTAAAACAAAGCATGCTGTTACTTGGTTTCAGAAGCTTACTTCTCAGACATGAATTAGTACAAGGAACGAAGAGAACATTCGTCTTCCCAACTGCCAATACTGATGCTCTGTGTAAGAAAGGTCAGAGCGACTATACTTTTTAGAAGGTTGCGTCCTTCAACATTTGCTAATAAGATGCTGCAGAAGTTCTATCAGAGCGGTTGTTGCAAGTGCCCTCTTCTGCGGTGGTGTGCTGGGTAGCAGCATAAAGAAGAAGGACGTCTCACGCCTGGACAAACTTGTTAAGATGGCAGGCTCTATTGTAGGAATAAAGCTGGACAGTTTAACATCTGTAAGCAGGAATCTAAGCAAACTCCTGTCAATCATGAAGAATCCACTACATCCACTTAACAGTGTCATCTCCAGGCAGAGGAGCAGCTTCAGTGACAGACTTTGTCACTGTCCTGCTCCACTGACAGACTGAGAGATCGTTCCTACCCCACACTATCGACTCTTCTATTCCAGCCGGGGAGTAAATGCTAACATTATTCAAAGTTATTGTCTGTTTTACGTGCATTTTTATTACTCTTTAATTTAATATTGTTTTTTTGTATCAGTATACTGCTGCTGAATTATGAATTTCCCCTTGGGATTAATAAAGTATCTATCTATCTATCTATCCTATCTATCTATCATCTATCTATCTATCTATCTATCTATCTATCTATCTATCTATCTATCTATCATCTATCTATCTATCTATCTATCTATCTATCTATCTATCTAATAATTACACAAGATCCACTTTTCCTGATTTAACCCTCTGTCTCACAGTTTAAAGTTACAAATCAAACAATGCAGACGTGTAAAGTGCACATTGCAGACTTTAATTTACGGTATTGCATACATTGGTCACACCATGTAGACATGACAACACTTTTACAATGATCCCCCATTTTGTGCACCATAAGTTTTGGAAATAGCAATGACAAAGTATATTAAACAGCTGTATTCAGTACTTTTGTTGCATATCCCTTGCATGCAACAACTCTTGAAATTTCGGATTCAGACATCACCACATGCTGAGTATCTTCTGGGATGCTCTCCCAGACAAATTAAAGTCTGCAATGTGCACTTAAATCATCTGAATTCTGATTTGCAATTTTAAACTGTGGGTAGAGACTAAATCAAGGAAAAAGGGATCTCTGCCCTAAAACATTAGGAGGGCCCCTGTATTTATAGGCCCCAAAATGTAATGTTGTATGCACTGGCTTAAATTCAAATTTAATTTGAATTTTAAGTGCATTGTGATGTTGTTATTGTACTAATTTTAAATAAAGTTTGAATATTCCCCCCAAACCTGCTCTGCTACTTTTTTTTATTAACAAGAAACCTCTGAACAGTTACACATGGGGATGAATTAATTATTTTTATCTCTTTTTTAATATTTTACTCTTTGTTAATGTTCGTTATTTAAACCATTGTTTTCTAATAAGACTCAAGCTATAATGTTGAAGTAAGCTGCCTTTTAGCATTAGTTTCATTTGCACCAGTATTCACTCTGATGATCTTTAATTGTCACTTAATTTTGATTTTATTTCTTTTAATTCAACTTATCCATTTATTTACTCTCAGTCCTGAGATGCCAAAGCTGGTATTGGAAAGAGGTCAAAATTTTAATTTTAATCCAATATTAGATGAATTACTTCCACCTTGGCAGTAAAAAGGGAGAATGCCTGTTCATTGCAGTATCTCATATACAGATCAGCTGCTTTGTGTTAATGAAATTAACAACAGGTGCCCTAGAGGGAAAATAATAGACAATCCCAAAAACAGGAATGGTTAACAGGTGGAGGCCACTGACATTTTCCTCCTTATCTTTTCTGATTTTTTTTGCGTAGTTTTGCATTTGGCTATGGTCACGTCACTGGTAACATAGGTGATACCTGACCCTACAGAGGTTGCACAGGTAGTCCAATTTCTCCAGGGTGCTTATCAATACGTGCCATTGCCGAAGGTTTGTTGTGTCTCCCAGCACAGTCTAAGGGAATGGAGGAAATTCCAGGAGACAGGCAGTTTCTAGTTACTCTCAGTTACCCCACACTAAACAGTTTGATGAATCATGTGGGGTTTTCAAGTTTATAGCAGGATGCTTAATCATGAGAAGTTCTTTTTACAAACCACCAACTGACCCTCAATCAGTCACCAGTTTATTTTACAGGTTCCTGAAATTCTTCAAAACCTATACCTGCAGAAATGTAGCCTCCCCGATTTCATGAGCTTTCAAGGACAACAACTCTTCCTTTTCCATTGAAGTGTTTTTACAACATTGGAAGTTGGGCTGCATCTTATTATCTGTAGGTTCACTGACTGTAATGGAATTTGATCTGGTGACTTCAGGCCAATAAATGAGTTGAGAAACAGTCTTCAAACAGAACTTTGATCCTTTTGCTGCTATTGGGGTCGAAAATGTGTGATTTTATTTGGGTTAATAAATTTTCTTTTTTTTTCCCTTCAAAAATGCAATCTTTACTAAATTCTGCCTCCAAAATAGTTTGCCCTTTTGCTAATTACCAAGTAACGGGGAAAAAAAGCTGGCTGCCTTCTCTTGTATAGTTGCTGCCACCTGCCATAATTATCACAGGGAAACCCGGGGGAGGTTTCGCTTCTCTGGGCTGAGCTGCAAGGTAAAAAAGCTGGAAACAAGCATCCTTTTTAGTTAGGCTGTCTGATGTTAGAAACATTATCTGAAACCATGGTTGACAAATTAAACAGAGTAGTCTGGCTGGCATGAGATGGTAAAATAAAAACTCATCTGTTAGTGGATGACTAAATGTCTATTTTTACCTTCTACTCTTTAATTTTCACCATTGCGGGAATGTCTTATTTGTCTATTTATGTCTAATTATGAATACTTACTACAAGGCTCATTTTGATGTCCAGAATGAAGATGTCACAAAATGTCCCAAAAAACATTGGAAGGTTTGGGAACCACCGATAATTTTAGCGGCTGCAAATTGATGCAAAAGAACAGAAAATGTTGACCGACTGAGTCCAAAACCGAACCGATTAACTAGAAAAGATTTGGTTATTAAATCAGGGCCTCAAAACTTTTCGTCATTAATAGCTTTTACAATATTACACCTTCTCCGATCTTTGTCATCAAAAGCGATAAAATCAGGCTGCGCAGCCGCTATTCCATCCCCCCCCCGACTGAGAGTGTGCAAAAAATTCGCCAGCTCAGCCTTGATTGATTTTTTTTGCAAGTGGAGTTTTGAGTAAAATAGGGTTTAACACATGCATAGGTTTTTCCCGTTTCTACAGTAATCTGTGTAAACACATTGTAAAACAGAAACGTTTTTATATTCTACTAGTAGATGACAAAATGTAGGATAAACTATATAATGTATGAAGCCTGAAGTACAAAAATACTTTACAAAGGTCAAATCTAACTCACATTCGCTTTTTATTCAAAAATATAACTGCAGAAACAAACAGCCTTAACATGCGACATTGACACCTGTTTATTATGATTTGCCTCCGTGGAAATACAATCAGCGGACATGTTCCAGCAGTTCTTTGGCATTACACATGTATTTTTGAGATGTCCTCCAATAAATAACATTCACGTTTTAAGAAATCATTTTATGACACGATTTACCTTTTTTTATTTACTTCTCCTAAGGTCACAAGTCACAAGTAGTGTGCAGAGGGCATGCTCAAAAATGTGGTAATGCCACAAAGTGCCTGCTGATACTTTTAGTACAAGCAATGTATGTGCATTCTTGCTCAGATGTAGAAGGGGCTGAGTTTCCTCTGTTCACATTATATAGTTTATGCCTACATTTTTCATCTACTAGTAGAATATAAAAACGTTTCTGTTTTAAAATGTGTTTCACAGATTTACTATAAGACAGACATGAAATCGGGGTTCCAAACAACGATCATTATTCTAAAAACTCTAAAACTTCACTTCCACTCCCAGAAAATAAATAAAGGAAAGCTGGCAAAGTTTTGCACGCTAAGTCGAGGAGAATGAATGGCCGACTGCTGACCCCTGATTTTAACAACACATTTAGATGACAAAAAGCGTTTAGTGGAACCCGTGGACATTTTAAAGCATTTGGTGGGACGGATTTCCCGAGTTTTAAAGGGGGCTCTGTAATTCTAGTGTTGGCCCAGGGAAGTGATGTCATCGGACCAGGCCCGGAGTGCGCGCTTCTGCCCGGGAGCGGGGCGGGATTTCCTAGAATGGTCTGCAAGGGAATAGAGAGAATGTGCACTTTGCCACCGATCTGCACTATTTTTTAACTTAACTCTATTATCATTGTACTTAAGGTCTGGGCTGAGAAACTTTGTGACCTCTCTTATCTGCTCCAGTCTGTCCTAAAACACCAAACGTTCTTCTGTTGAAAAAAATCTTGTATTGTTTCATTTTAAAAAAGGGGTAGGAACCTCTTCATTTAAGTGTGCATTATTAAATGACTACAGACCAGTGCCCTTATATCCCACACATGAGACCTTCGGGGAGGGTAGTCCAAAAATATGAGTCCACCCATTTGCAGTTTGCCTATCAGACAAAGAATAGAGTGAAGGTTCAGTTATCTACTGTGAATGCTGGCCCCAGCACAGACGGGACGGACACATATTTTTGCTCCCACACTGTTTATTTAATATATATACAAGTTCTTAGTTTCGTGCACTCCCCGATACCCCAGTGCCTTCAGCACAATCCCCAAAGTCCAGGGCCACGTACTGTGCCTTTCCTCTGGTGCCTCCCGTCCCTCCAGCTCCATCTGCTCCTCCCGACTTCCACCAAAGACTGGAGGCGCCTAAATAATGCCCGGATGCCCCCCAGTGTTTCCGGCCTCTTCTTAGCCCCCCGGGGTGCTGGAAATGTCGGGTGCTTTCCTGGCGCTCCGGCCACCTAAAGTCTTCCCGCATTTCCTGGTGTGGCCCGGGGCTCCGGGAAAATTTAGGCACGGCCGCTGGGGCCACATGGGTCCCAGGCTGGCTTCCAAGCCTGTACCGACCCCTGCCTAACCAGGCCCGGCGCCCCTTTTCAGTCTGGAGGCCCCCTCCTCCGGTCTTCCAGAGCCCCCGGGCCGGGCTCCACCCCCGGCCAAAGACCACACAGGGTAAACTGCACGGGCGCCACCGGGGGTGTCCACGGGTCCCTACAGGGCTGGCTTCCAAGCCTGACCCGTGGTCCCTACACACCAAGACGGACGCCCCTCCCCCGGTCTGGAGGAGGCAAAAAGCCTCCTCTCCTCCTCCTGGCCCCGCCGGGACCAAAACTACCTGCTCTACAGGTTTATTTACATCTGGAAAAATGGAAGCACCATGGAGGATTATGTTTTGATCTTTTAAATGCTTTCAGTACCACCCAAACCATCCGTGTTGGTAAAAGCCCAAAGATACAGGAGGATGGTGTATGGTGTCCTGGATGGATGTCTGTCTCTAATGTGATATGAGCAACACTGGAGCCCCCACAAAGAACAGTCCTGTTCTTTATTTTTCCAATGAACACCTGGCAATAAATATAACACGGTCATGTAAACTGCAAATTTCCTATTATTCTGCACTAATTTGGACTTAAGCAGACATACCCCATGCACTTGAACAGATAATCTACCTGAAGCTCTACATGTTTGGCCCAGCAATACTTAGATAGGTGAATATCTAGGAAACATTTGGGTTATGCTGAAAGGGTGTGTGCCCTAGCAGGGGAGATTACCATGTTATCGTTTATGAATCTTAGTGTCTTAACAGTGACAGTGTGCTTCCAAAATGGTGCTGTCTTCAGAAAAGATATAAAACCAAAGTCCTTACTCACTTTCTATGGTCATAAAAGATCCTGGTATCTTTTCTAAAGAGAAGGGGTGTTTCCCAGTCTCCTAGCTAAATTTCCCATTACGACCTGGTCATTTTTGCCCTCCTAATCATTTCAGTCACTAACTGTCTATCTCCCCACACTTTCACCAATAAGTAATATGTGATAAGCAAATTGGACAAAATGGCTGCCATTGTATCATCCGGGTTTATGCTGCACAGTAGTAGTGATTTAAATGGTATCCTCACTCATGTAAAGCACTTAGTGTGTCTGAAAACTAAAGCTCTTCTTCTGTATTGTAAATGGATAAACAGAGTATAGGGGCCAGGTGGAGAAACTGGTGCAAAGAGAATGGTCTGATTTTCCTTCAAAGGGCATTTATGCCTGGTCTTATACAGGGGGTGGATCTGAAGGTGGTTTCATCGGTACTTAGGGGGCCACATCGGGGACAAGATTGACCTGGTCCAGTGACATAGAGGATCTATATAAGAAAGGAAAAGCAAACTATTTTTTCCTTAGGGGGACTGTGTTCTTTGATATAAAGGGATGATATCCTTTTATATTCTAAAGTCTGGCCTGTGTGATTTTTTGCTGTAGTGCACTGGGTCACTTCAAAGAGGTTTGCTGAATCAAAAGATGATTAAAAGCAGGCTTAGTTATGGGATGCACCCCTTTAAAACAGTAGAGGTATAGCAAAGGGAAAAAAAGAAGAGAAAACTGGTGGCATTATACACAATGTTGGTCCCTCTGACACACAAACATAAATACTTGAAACCAACATTTTATTAGAAGAATTGCGAAACAATACGGTTCTCTTTATACCTAGAGCAGTATGTTGTTATAATACCCTACTATGATTGCTCTCTATCTTGTAACTCAAAAAACCTTTCTCTTTTTTGCAATTCTTTCTGCATATTAGAGACATATTGTTGTTGTAGTACCTTTGAGCTTCTGTAGAAAGCTATGTTTCCACTTTGGACAAACAGTGCTGACAAACTGCATAAAGCCTGAAATGAGGGCACCATAGTCCACAAAAGAAAACAAGCAGCTTAAGTGCTAGCTGTAGAGTCAAACCTATAAAACATCAAGTCTGCAAATTTTAAACAGAATTCTGCCCAGTGCATCAAGTCCTTTAAGAAGGCAAGCCATTTAAAAAAAACCATGTAAAGAGCAAAAAAAATCAGCTTAGCACTACATAGGTATTAGTAGTGGGTGAAAAATGCAAAGATGATGCAATGGACCTACTTGTCTCCCTTTTAAGGGACGTGCTATGAGTCTGAGGCTGAGGTTGAGGATCTGAAATGCCTTCAGCATCAGTTCGGGAAGATAGCCGAGACTGCAACTTCTGTATCTCCACAACAGCTTCTCTTGGCCTGGGTGCACAGGCCAGCGGGACTTGTGACTCTGAAGCTGGATAAAAAGTGTGGCATATTGATTTGTTATTGACTCCAAGTGAGCTGGTCAAGCAGGGCCAATATTAAACTGCAAAGGACAAGAAAGGTTGTGATATGCTAGGGCAGCAGAGGGGAGTTTAATAGCTGAGATCTGGACCGGGAACATTGTTTGCAGATAAATTCAGTGAAGTAAAACAGCTAAGAGACTGTTACAGCTGCAGTCCAGGCGGGGTTTCCACCTGCTCTTGTAATCAACTATTACTGCACAGAAATGTAGCATGTTAACACCTCTGCAGCACTCAACATCCATTCTGTGCCATCTGAAAAAGTGCTCAAGACCCCTGCGTGTACTTTTATCAATGGACATGACTCAGCAGAAAAAAAGACCACTTTCAGTTTCAAAAGTTGTGTGCTGTTTGAATAAGTTGGGAAATGGTAGCTAGAAGGGCTATGTTTGGCTCTGAAAAGTTGCATCAGCCTGGAACAAGTCATTCTAGCATGAGCTGAATTCCATCACTTTAACGCTGCTTCAGAGGTAGGCAGAGGTCCATATGCCTGCTATTTTGCAAACAGAGTTTGACAAAACTAGACAAAACTGAGCAGCCCCTAAGATGGCAGCCACCTAAAGAGCCGGGTAAAACGATCCATTCTGCACTCAGTGCCAGTGTACAGTGCTATCTATTGTCACACATGTAGAATAGGAGGCAGCCAAAGGGCCTGAGTAATAGTAATTCCATATCAAACCAGGGCCAGCATTGTACTAACTGTCTTCTCAATCCATGCAGACCATTCCCCTGAAAATTCTGCCCGTTTCTGACCTTGTAATCAGAATATAAGTTTAATGTCAGTTCCCGTACACAAATCCACTCACATGTACAGGGAAGGCCCAAAATTAGCACATGGGGGGTCTCAGCATTTGGGAAATGCTTGGCAAGCATTTGGGGAAAAAAGTACCAGAAAATGATTGTACTATTTCTGTATGTTAAGATGAATGATCATCTCCTGTGTTTGGAACCTAAGTAACGCCTGCATTAGAAGACATATAAAGACTTGGACACGCCAAATACTTTGAACACAGGAATTTTGGATTGCGCAGTCACTCCTAAGAAATCCATGACCCGACTTTTTCCTCAGTATGGAGACGCGTCCAAAATAAAGACTTAAAAACCGCAGTGAACCCAAACCAGTCTAATTGAGAGGTTAATCAGACTCAAAACGTTTCACCAGGGTTGGGATGGAGGAATTGAATCCCGATTTC
>NW_024377599.1:0-20703 GCF_016835505.1 Polypterus senegalus
CCTATGTAAAATGAAAAAAGGGAAGTATAATTGACAAAATAGACATGAAGTTTATAATGTGTGACCCAAGTCCAAATATATTACAAAATTACAAAACGAACAAGTTTTTATTCAAAATATAACTGCAAAAGAACACCGTAGGTTGCAAATTAACAGCATTTACATTGACTGCTGTGGTGGCAAATCAACTGTTGACTGAATGAACTTCAGGTTTAACCCGGAGCCTTTTGAGAAGTAGCTGCTTTCTCACTGTTTTAGAAAAAGAATATTTAAGATAAGATTCTTATATACAAGTACAGTGACAGCAGCTTCTATCTGCAACTATAGACTCTTTTAAAAGCGATATAGCAGTGTTTAATCTGACGTGTATGTGCCCTAAAAAGATGTTTGTACTTTGTATATAAGAGCCAGATCGATTTTTATTTACCTTGGTTTATTTACTTACTTCACAGCGAAAGGGTTACAAGTCTTTATGTGAAAACAGCAGTGTTAGAAGGGGGTAAAAGGTGGATTGTGACTCGACTGAGAGAATGAAACAGAATAAAAAAAACAAAGTTAACCTTTACAAGTAGGGCTGTTCGATATAACGATATATATGGATGACAATATAAACGTTTTATCGCTGAAATTGCTATCGTTGTTTGGTGTTGCAAAATAAACTGTTTACGGAATATTTTTTCATTGTTTTAGGGCCCACCGCTGGATGAGACACACTAGCATGGCTGATAAAGGGCGAGCAACACCAGGTAGCTCCACACAGAAGGACCTTGTTCCAAAACGAGGGCTACCTCTGTAGTATGGAGATGGTTTGGATTTGAAGAGGTCTGCCCACGGACCAGAAACGGTACTGTGCAAATTTGCTGCAAACCCATGGCTACACGCCAACCGACAAACCCTTCTACCACCTCCAAAGCCGTGGCGAGCATGCAGAGAGTTTACAACGAGAGGCAGGCCACGTAGGATATTACAGTTGTAAAGGACTATTTAACGAGCATGTTAAAGCTTGGGAAAATCATTGTACCAAAACAATTTGCTTAAGGCATAATTTTCCCTGCAGCGTTTTCTGTCAGCGTTAATCTTGTTAAAATTACGTTTTGCCACAACTGATTAATCGGTCTCCTAACGTTATTACGGATGCCGGCTGGGGGGGCATCAACTCGTTAGCCCGTCCCAATGCGGGGGATCACTGTAACTCTTGGAGATTTGCCACATTTCAAATTAACATTTTACTAGAATGTTTGCCTAAAAATATTATATTTAATATTATATTTAATATATTTTTAGTAAGCCTTATTCTGCTACAGTTTGAAATACAATGTTTACATTTGTTTGACAGTTAATGTTAGACTTTTTATTTATTTTGTTTAAAGGGTTTTTGGCCTTAAGTTTAGTTGTTAGTGCTTTGATCCTTTTATATTTAATATATGTTGTAAGAGTTATGCTGCTACAGTTCACATTTGTTTATGTCAGGCATTTTATATAGCAGTATTTTATATTGGGCCTTTAGTAATTTGTTTTGAAAAGTGTTTATATTTGATACATTAACATTTTATTTTACATTCTAAGTCAAACATTTGCTCAAATGTTCTAAATAAAAAGAAAAATAATTACAGTTGAGTACTTCTCATTTTGATTTTTAGTTTAAATGAAAAAAGGAGTGGTGATTATATAAACTATTCACTGAATACAAAGAAAATGTACTATATGTGATATAAATGAAATACGGGATATAAGATTTTGGTCATATCGATAGCCCTATTTACAAGTATCATACATTTACATCAGCTGTTACAAATAAATGAAATGTATGTTTTATTCAAAACAGTAAGAATAAAGCAGCTCACTTCTCAAAACATACCGTCGGGGATCAAACCCGTGAAGTTTTAATTACCAGTCAACAGTTGATACCATTGCCACCACAGCAGTCATAGTAATGTGTGTCAATGTCATGTTCTTTTTCTGCAGTTATATTTTTTGAATAAAAGCGCACTTGATCTGTTACATTTGTACCTTTTGTGAAAGTGTTTCTTTATATTTGGACTTCAGGTTTCACACATTATAAACTTCATATCTACATTTTGTCAATTATACTAAAACATGAAAAACGTTCTTTTTAACAATTGTTTACATAAATCGTTGTAGACACAGAACACACATGAAATGCATCTGTTTTCAAATAGCGTATAGTATTTAGAAAAGGTGTGATTTTGCTGACTCTCACTCTATCAACTCCAAGCCTGACACACGGGTAAACAGACTTGAGCTGAGAAAACTGTGCACCAGTGGAGGATGTGATAGCAGACTGCCTGCTGCTTATCAACACATTTAAAGGAAAGGAGCTGACAGAGAAGGAGAAGGATTTAAGGTGGGATGGATCTACAAGTTTTTGTAGGCTCTGGTAATTCTAGTTAAGCAGTAGAAGGTAGCGGGAGCATCACACCTCAGCTAGCTGACTTCCAAGGACCGAGCAGGGGAGAGTAATTCTTAGTAAGGTGGCGACCTGATCATATCGGAAACATCTGCAATCCATGTCTACTTTCCATTGGCAAAGTGCAGAGCTCTAGCCAGACCCAGAACATTCACATCGTCTTGAGGATTCATCTGTGCAACTAGTTCTGGTACCACTTGTCATGCCTGGGTCACAGATTTGCAAGAAACACAGGGAGATGTGAGACAGAAACTTTATTCAAACACTTCAAATGAACATATGACTCTTTCAAAAGTAAACTAACCCATGTGAAGACAGAGGACAGTTCCATCTTAAATTTAAAAAGAATGCAAAAACATTTTCCTCATCATAGGGTGCTGGCCAGAAGCGGGACCCCAATAAGAGCAGAGGATGTCTGGAGGAGGGGGAGAGAACAAAGAAAAGAGCCCAGGGGGACAGGTGCTGTTCAGCTTAAATATGTGTAAGGCTGTGCAGAAGCATATCACGAACAGAGCAGAAGTCCAGCAAGTAGGGAGCTCGGGAGGTAAACTGTATTTACTTACTTGAATCAGCGTTAAGAGGGGTTTGGAGGAGGTCTGTGTCTAAGGATGCATTCAGTACCCTGGTAGTCTGTACTCAGCACTAAATTGTTTGGAATCTGTTTTAATATTTAAAATAATGCTTCAAATGATGTGATGTCGCTTGAATTTTTTAGAAGTGATTTCATTGTCACAATGAATTATTCCAAGGCCTCTTCCTTAACCAGAATTCTAGATTTATGAAGGAATGTGTATCCATCTGGAACGCCTCAGCTAGGGATAAAATGTCGGAATTACTAAACCAGGTTTCATTGAAAGAGAGATCAAATTTTATATTATTATAATATTATTTACCAAAACAGCTTTACTTCAAGAGAGTGAATGTTCAATAAACAGCATTTAAACTGCATTGTTTCTGAACTGGTGGTATATCTGTTATTTTAATTTAAACTAAGTTTTATTACAGGTGCGTGGAGGGTCTCTTTACCTCTTGGTCTAATTTATCATTTATTTTTGGAATCAGAATTTTAAAGTTTGCATCATGACTAAATTTAATGGATTCCCCAACAGGATAATGGAAACATCTTCAGGAAAGTAATAGGGGGATAAAACAGCCTGTGATTTAAGATCACCGACTGCAGCCTGATGGTGCTCTTAACCCAGCCAGGCAGTTTCTTGATATATTTTGGAATA
This sequence comes from Polypterus senegalus, assembly GCF_016835505.1. Classification (NCBI taxonomy): domain Eukaryota; kingdom Metazoa; phylum Chordata; class Cladistia; order Polypteriformes; family Polypteridae; genus Polypterus; species Polypterus senegalus. The sequence goes on from NW_024377599.1 coordinate 3,661, forward strand.
ATACAAAGATCTCCTCCAGTGAGATGGCCATCACTTTTGAAAATCAGGTCTTTCCCAAAACATCCCAATTGTTCACAAAAGTTTTGTTTATTTGCACCCAGGGGTTTCTGTTAACGGTTCGAGCCGAAATGTTGCATGCCGTTCCACACCACATCAGATGTATAAAAACTAAACTTGGCATAAAACCATGCAATTCTCACGGGTCAAACCATTCATGCATGTTTTCCTCAGTTTTGAAAACTGAGCATACATCAAACCATGCTACTGTTCCTGTGTGTCCTTTATTTATATGAATCACATCCCGGGCGTGGTTTTATCAAATACACTGACATTAAATGCATATTGTTTTTACTTTAGGCATCTGATTGTAATCAACTGTAACAATATAAAATGATGCAGGGGATAGCCAAACTATTTCAAAACCATAGCTGCTTTAGTTTACCATCAATCACATTAACCCATTGTATCTGTGTGGGGTGTCACAGCTATACAGCAGCTGACTGAAAGCTTTACAGAAGATTGATTCAACAGCAGAGGAAATTACGGGACAGCATCTAGCACACACTGCCTGGGGTCATGCCCCAACAGTTTATTTTAACTTTTCCATTAGGCAATGCTTAAGCCTTTTCTGCATGGACTTCAGGTTCAGAAACAGTTTCATCCTAAGAGCTCTAAATGCACTCAATCATTCCATCAAGTGCTCCAGGTGGAACAACAACAATATTTATTTATATAGCACATTGTCATAAAAATGATATAGCTCAAAGTGTTTTATAGGATGAAGAAAGAAAAGACAAAATATACAAAAAAATTAAATTGGGCAATATTAACTAATATAGAGCAAAAAATAAGGCCAGTGAGGAGAGAAAATCCATCCATCCATCCTCTTCCGCCATCTTGGGTGGGTGTGGGTGCAGCAGCGAGCAGAGAGGGCTAAAACTTCCTCTCCCGGTGTGGACGAGTTTCAGACCAGACAGCAGGTGCGGTTTATAAAGCAGCTTTATTTTTTAGAGTCAGGGTGAGAAGAGTTTCAGAAAAGCAGACAATCAAATATCGACAGCATCAGGGCTGTTCTGAAACCCGCTGTTGGGTGGGGTCCAGTTTTATACCCTAGAATCGTGATTTAATATCATTAAAAAATGTAACAGTCAAAAATTTAATACAAAAACCCTTGGCCCTTTAACTCCCTTTAAAACTTGATTTCTTGGCCCCTTTGTTATGGTGTTCAGATGTGTAAGGAAAACGTGATAAGGCAGACTCATGTGTGGAATGCTCAGACCTTGAGTCCTTTGCAAAACATTTTCTGTTTTTAAAACAACATGCTGTTACTTGGTTTCGTAAAGCTTACTTTTCAGACATGAATTAGTACAAGGAACAAAGAGAACATTCTCTTCCACATTCCCCTTTAGCAAACAAAAATATTTGATCAGGAGAGATAAAGGAAAGGGGTAGGAGGGGGGATGGAATGGAGTGGCTGGAGGAGGTGTGGGTGCTGTGCGATCTGAAGCATTTTTTCTTTGTGTAAAAAGTAAGCCTTTGCCATAGAGGCAGTAAAATACTTGGATACAATGTATTTTATCAAAGGAAAAATTTACAGTAAGATACAAGCAGGAAAACGATTAAAGCAACGTAAGAAAATGAAAACGGGATTTAAGGCATTGGCCCCGGGCCCCCAAAAAGTGGACATAAACCATTTGTCCCAAGGATTAGAAATGCCAGAATTAGTAGCTAGTTCATGTCAAATCAGCTAAAGCACGGGTGATTGATCCATCAGGAGCTATGTCCCTATGTATTAGGGACATAGGTACAGCATGCATCCAAACATAGCAAACGCCTCCTTTCTCAGCCAAGAGCATTTTCCAAAGCCAACGATTTTGCCATGTCATGAGGGATGTTTTATCAAGTTGCTCATGGATACCTTCAACAGCTTTTTAGTAAAATTTAAGAATCTTTGTTGATTGTAATAGAGATAAAATCCAATCCATTTTTGTTATAGTAACCTGAGGAAATAGACTCAAATTCGGCAGCAACTTGATCCCTTGCCTTGAACTTATCAGACTCACGAGGGACTCAATGGAATCAAAATACACCCCAGGGCCATGTGGGGAAAACTGGGAAGGGCCCACAGAAGGGGGTTGAAATGTCGGAAACATGGTTCGACACATGAGGAAGTTAAAGGAAAAGTCAGAAAGGCATAACAAATTGTATTAAAGCAGAAGTGCAGTCCAGTCAGGTGGAAGGATGTAAAGAATTTGACCTATGGAATCCCCCAAATATCAGTATTCTGAGTAATCAGAAAATTGATAATTTGGAAGCGAAAAAAGGAAAATTAATCTGAAAAGTTTGGAACAAAAAGAGGATGGGATATTCCCAAAATTGGCCAGGGGGAAAGTGAGGTTTCTAAAAAAACAGGTATAAATACCTTCATCAGGCTGGAATATCGGGGAGTCATGGGAAGAGTAGGAGGAAAAAAGGGGAAAGGTAATGCAATTAGAGCCGATTGGTAGAGAAAGAGATAAAAAGGGCAAGTAGGAAAGGGAAAGGCCAGAGGATCAGATATGTTTAAAAGAGGAAAAGGGACAGTGCCAAATGTGGCCTAGTTTGTAGCACATCATAGCAATCAGATTGATTCACTTGTCTACGAATAAAATACCCATTGACCAACGGTTCTGATCCCAACCAACAATGAAAAGTGGAAGAAGAGGTGGAAATATTCATGACCTTGACAGGGGGCGGGTTTGGACCAGGGGTAGGGAGAGAGGTGTGTGTGTGGAAATGGGAGGTGTTATTAACAGGGTTCTCAACCTTAATTTGAAATCTCCCTAGAGATCTATTCCAGATACACATGCCCCTAAAATATGGGTTCCTGAATCATGAAAAGAAGGGTTTTTCAGTTAATGATCAAAGTGTTTCAATGGTATTGGGCACATTCATGGGGGGCATGTCCTTAATAGAAAACATATTTCGGGACCATATTTTGGGCCTTATAGGGTTGATAAACCCCAGTCATCGTTCCCAGTATTACCCAAAACCCAGTCCCACATGTCACAGTTACTTCAATCCAGAGGTTGTAACAGTTCCCAACACATATTTGTCAGACCAGTTCCACTGGATTTGTCGATCAGTCCTACAGTCAATAATAGAACAGAAATCACCGACCATGTGGTATTCGAAAGGAAAATAAAGGTGACCAGGGAGCGAAAGGGGATGGAGACAAGGGACTACAATCAAGGGTGCCATTTTTGCAGGAATGTGAATCCAAGAGGCATCCTCAACAAATTGGTCACAGCAGAACTTGGAGGGCCCTCACCGGTTGTCAATGTTTCGGATTCTAGCAGAACCCAGGTTCCTAATAAATGGGCCCTTAATGGAGATGTCCCAGGCCTGCAGTTTCGTGGATTTCCTTCAGAGGCTGGACTGTAGCGGGAAAAGAAGATCATTGCCCACAGTATGCTTTTTCCTATGAATCCGATGGCATGGGCCGTCGGTCGATTTCCGAATGGCGACAGCCCCTAACTGCCGATGTGTTCTTCCCTTAATCCATCAAGGCCAGAGAGGCATCAGGCAATTTAAAATTTTGTTTGCTCACAGATTTTGCAATTTAGATGAATACCATTATCGTCACAATACCTACTCTGGGGTGGTATTTCATATGATGACATTTATCTGGAGCCAGATGGTTCAAATGTGTGCCATTATCATTTGTAATTTCTGGATGCCCCATCTGGAATGATTTCCTTTATCAAAGCTTTTGCCACAGGTTTGGCATCTGCATGTCGGGAAAGGGGAAAGCTTCCACCCATCGGAGAACACATCAACAGTTACTAAACAGTATCGGTCCCCTTGATGGTGTTAATCCAATGAAGTCCTTTTTGAAGGTGTTCGAATGGACCCATTGGGTTGGGTGTAATGGGACTTACCTGGGTCCCTTTCCACATTAAACTTTTGACATAATGAAAGGCGCCTGCAGAACTGCTCTGCATATGTAGAGAAAACCTACAGCTTCCCAATGTTTTCAACATCTTGAACCATGGTGTTCTTTCCAGCATGGTCTAAGCCATGGATTTTTTCCATACCTGTGAAAGAAGCTTTTGGGAGGAAAGGTTTGTTGTTTGCTTATGGGTCCAGACTCCATCAGAGAGGACCCTTCTGGACCATTTTCTCTTTCTGTGTCTGTGGCTGCATCTGTAAAGAAAATTTTTTAGTTCCTGGGGCCTCATGTATAACAGGTGCGCGCGACGAAATGTTCAGTAAGAACTTTTCCACGTTCAAATGCAAATGTATAAACCCTTGGCGTAAATCCACGCACTTTTCCACGGCCCTCTACCTTGTCGTACAAGTTCCCTCGCCTTTTTGCAGACTGGCACCCAGCGCCAAAGCAGTGCTACTGTTCCTGTGTTTACCTTTATTTTTCCTGAGGCTTTATAAATACAATAATTTTAACCCAATTGTTTAATAGTGTAATGCATCTGATTTAAAAAACGTAACAATATAATGGTAGGGGGAACAGCCATAGTATTCCAAATACCAACTGCTTAAGTTATTACTCTAAATTCTTCTTCTTCATCTTCTTCTTTCAGCTCCTCTTGTTGGAGTTGCCACACGGAATCATCTTTTTCAATATTTCTCTCGCACCACTCAGAGTATTTATATCACTGTATCTGAGTGTGAATCACAGCAGCAGCTGATCGGAAAGGGTTTCATATACAGGTTTCAAGGAACGCTTTTCTCAGCCACTGCAAAATGTTTTAAAGCCTTTCCTTACGGCCCTCCTGGTTCAGAAACAAAATGATATTATTTATAAGGTAAAATTCACAAAATATGTTTATTAAATTATACAGATAAAACTTTAACTTCAAAATAATCTATATTCTTCACGGGGAGTGTCTTTAAAGATAGATTAATTAAACATGTACTACTAAACATTTCATGTTCTTTAAACGTTTTGAAGAATGCCTAAGCTTAAGATGGCTTAACGCTATTACAGAGCTGATTGTATGGCGATCGGTTACTGGGGAAAGAAAAGCACGGCTGCAGTGACAGCTACTGAATATATTGATAAAACAAAAAAGAAAATAACAAAAAGCAAAAAACACAGCACAAATTTCGGCAAAAGTTAAATGCTTGTGTTGAGCAGTGGGGGCTATGCAGCCATCCTGCAAAGCTACCTTACTAGGCGGGGCGAGCACCGATTCTTCCTCTGCCCAGTGCACCACAAGCCTAGAGCCGCCCTGATTGTACTGCTACAATAAAAAAATTACAATGAAACACATGTTTAATACGTTTTAATCTATTCCCTAAAATGATATCAAGTGATACATCTCAAATATTTTTAGTTATTCAGAGAACGAAAATTTTAAAGTAATTGATTCTTACTGTGTCCAGTTGAGGAAGACCCGTTTAAAAAGCAGTAGTGTTCACAACATAGGATAAAGATCAAATACAAAACAAAGCATTTAACATGTACTTTAATTAATATGTGATTTGAGAAACTGGGTTAATTAAACAATTTTAAGATGAAGTTTATGATGGGCTACTTTAATGACAAAATAAACTATGTGATTAAAGTGAAATGTCGAGATTGAAGTTGACATTTCAGGCTTTTACCTCACTGTGCCTTTTTTTCTCTGGGACCCATATTTCTTCATGACACTCGACAGTGGGCTTACAACTCCGGGTTTTTCAGGGATTTGATATTGACTTTTTATTTCTGGACCCGCTTGGGGAATGTGAGCTTCAAAATTTCTTCCAACACGCTATGTCCTTTTATCCAACTTCCTTGTGTTGATTATACTACGTTTATTTTTAAAAAAATAGTATGTTTTTTTCCCTTTTCCTGCACTTGGTATTCTGAAATTTTAATTTTCCCATAAGCTTTTCCATTGTCTTTCACAGAAGGCTGGCTAAGACGATTTATATTGATTGCATATTCAAATAGGCGTAATTCTGGGAGGGATTTGGGCGTTACATATGGCGGCCACGGGATTGGTTTTCGCTGATCGGTTTATGGGGGACGTGAAGTTGATAAGACAGATTCCTGATCTGATTTTTCTGTGTAATCACATTTCAGCTTTTGTCTTACGCAGTTATGGAGTTTTACGCGCGGGTATACATGGGCCCTGGTCATTTCTCTGTTGGAATAAAAAAGATTGGTGTGTTATTATACGAGCCCAAGCAAGATGATCACTTTATTTCGTTCCTTTGCTACAGAATCCGTTTCCTGTGTGACTTGACATTTTTAAAAGCAGTTTGATGGTTTTATGGGCCCCTAAGAGGATTCTTTTAGTTTTGTGATGAATGGCTTGCCAATGGTCTTGAATCCCCTGAGTTTCCATATGCCCCAGATCATGGCAGACCTGCATATCAGAATCATTTTGATAGTTACAGTTTTCCTCTGGGCAACTGACAGCTCAGGGGAGAGGCTATCAACTCACCTGCCTCGCTTAAACTTGAAGAAATTTGTTGTTTCCTGTAGGTTTTGGTCTTTTGGTTTTAACTTAGTTATTTCAACATGACAATTGGTAAAGTGGCTGATTTAAGTGGAACCTCTAGGAAATTTGACAAGGACAGAGTACATTTGGATAGTGTATTGTCTTCAGCAGAATGAGATGTGAGTTTTAACCTGTACTAAAAAGGAGGTAGGGGTGGACTTTTACCACTAGCTATGAGCACATATCTGTACTGGCTAGCATTGCCTCTTTGTTTGCCACAGCTCTGAGACAGGTTGATGTCCACAGCCACTGGGTCCAATTTTTCTAAAAATAGGCAAGCCTTTGTTTTTCTCCATGGATTTAAGAACTGCATTCATATATCCCACCTTTTGGCCACCAACAGAGTGAATGGACGAGATAGTCAACAGTCCCAACTCATGCGCAAAACAGTAGGGCACTTTTTTTTTTTTAAGTCACATAGAGCCTTCTAGCTTGATCATTGCATGCCATACCAGAAAGGGGAGATACGGATTTGCTAAAAGGTTGAAAAGCCGGGTCTTTCAGTGAAGTTTAAAAAATCATTCTGACAGTGTCCTATAATTTTAATAAGGCATAACCTGTTTCTTTGGTAACAGGTCTAGGAAGATTTTGAATGGTGTTTACGACGCTGAGAGAGAGAGGTTTTTTCCAAGAAATGCATGACCTTGTTTTAAATTGTTTAATGAACTGCAGTTTTGTTTAGAAACTTTATGGCATTTGCGTAAAATAATATTCTGAGTATCACGGCACAATCTTGTTTGTAGTACTAAAATTATATCATTTACATACTGTATCAATACATGTATTTATTAGCCTTTAAATTTAGAAGAGCTTATCCAATACACAAGGGCTAACAATAAATCCCTGAGGTATTCGTCCATGTCAACGGCGGTGAAAGAAAAAGGGAAACAGAATTGAGAGCGGGTGAAGGAATACAAAATAAGGTTAGAAGTCAATAACAGAGAAATAAAAGGGAAGAGAGGTTTTTGAAAGAAAGTGGGGAAAGGGTTAGTAACAATAAGTGCCTAGGAAAAATTTTTAAATTAACGGAGAAACTTGAACAAAAATGCCATGAACCGGCAGCCTTTAAACAGGTAAAACAGAAGGTTGACTGGAGAGTGTTTAATTTGAATGATCGCCCCCGCTTCACGGGATCGGAAATGGGCGGAGATGCCAGCCTCTCTGCTGGAGATAGAGGATACTGGGCAATCGGGTGAAGGATGATTTTTGGGTAAATCACCAGTGGCTCACAGTGTGCTATCCTTCCATAACTTTTCCAGGACCACAGTCTCGGGGTAGGAGCCAAGAGGAGAGGTGTTTGCAATGAAAGCAGAAAGGGGAAAGGCGGCAAATGCATCATATACTAAAAATCATTTTAAGCACAACTTTAACCCAAAAGATCTGAGGTATCAAATACGAACAAGCAGGTGTCCGGCCTATCAAACATTTTACAAATCCCATTTTAACAGTGAAAAGGTTTCTAGAAATTGCTAAAGAAAATCTGGAGAACCGAACCTCCCCAGAAAACGCTTGGAATATTTAATATGCAGCAGCAGCTGTGTTTGTATGAAAAAATGCAAAGGGGTATGAGGGGTCTCTGGCTTACTACAAGAGAAAGATTTAACCAAGGTGCTCCACTTCAGCAGGGAAGTACTGGCATGCAGTGGAGGGGGTTGGGGACTTAAGTGGTGAAAAGACATGAAGGAAAGAGTGTAGGGGTTTAAGGAGAATGGTGGGAGGAGATGTTCAGGTCCAAGTTGCAGAGAGGGCTTTTTGTGGGGAGGTTTGGTCCGGAATTTAGGAATAGAACAGTAAAACCCTGTTGGTTAGAGGAAATAGAGAGGGAGAGCTTAGTTACAGATCCCTTTCCCAACAGATTAACAGGGCAGGGGTTGATTTAGTAAAAAACGGTGCATCAAAGTGGAACCACTAAATGAAGCTGAAACCAAAAAGGTTTAGACACCAGCAAAACAGTGGTTGTCCCAAAAGGGGGCAGTCATGTATGCTCGAGGCAGACCAGAAAAGAGTTCAGTGCCATTCACCGGGGTAAAGTCAATAAAGGATCTGTGTTGCAAGGGGAGTGAGCAAAAGCAACCGGAGAGAGTGCTGGGGTCCCTGTAAAGGAATATCCTGGTTCAGGTAAGGAAGGCTGGGGGGGAAGCTGATGTGAGCAATTGCGGGAGAAGTGTCCCATTGTAACAGGCAAGATGGGGGCTAATCTAGGGAAAGGCTGAGCAGATGAAGAATTCCCGGGTTAGGGAAATCCAACCTCTCCCCAGCTTCCCTGTTCTCGGAAAATCCACGCCTTCACGCCCTGCCCTGCCTGAGGCAGTCACCGCATAAATTCATTTTTTGCCTATTAAGCGAGAGTGTCTAACTCTTTTTGTTTAGTCTGTCGTTCGCATGCTCTGCGTGTCTTTAACTTCATCAAAAGTGTCATTTTTCCATCCAAAATCAAGGGTGTCTTTTGGATATCACTTTTGAGTCCTGACAGAAAGGAGGAACTCCTGCCTTTTCGTCATCTGGTGGTTTGCCAGAATGGTTTGTCAACAAGTTTCCCGAATGCGGTGCGGGCCCCTTCATCTACTGTCTCATCTTTCTTTGTTTGGCGCGGGAAAAAAGGTATCAGTTGGTGCCCTTTGGAATTTTCAGCTATGAGTTTTCACGTATTCCCTTGGGAAGGAAAGGACCTCATTATTTTGTCCATGAGGCAATCCTCTTCCACGCACTGTTCTCCATTATGCTGCCATGATTGACAGAGCCCAAGTATGCCAAACTTCGAGCACCTGGTCCACTCAGCCACACTGGTTTTATATGTGTCTAGTTGCCGACCTGTTCCCCAAATTCAACCATACCTTTTAAATCAGGCACTTCGACACACGCCTTTCAGCTCTTGAATATCTATTACGAGTATCATTACAGAACCCACTGGGGAGCATTTCTTGGGGTTTGTGGGATCTTAGGGGTTAGGGACCTCAATTAAAGTGCATAAAGATGTGGTGCTAAAGGTTTAGGGACTTAAATGGGGTAAGGTTTTCAGGGCATTCTGAGGGTTTTGTTCTAGTATGTTGTGAAATGGAGGGCTTTTGTGTGAGTTAAGAGCCCCCCATAGCCCTAACAAGTGGCCGTGCTACTATTTGGATGTGTAAATGAGGAGGGTCAACTGATATTGTTCATCAAAAATCATCTGTAATTGGGCAAAGAACCACAGGAGCTGTTGGGGCAATGATTGAATGTGGCCGTGGTAAGGGTTGTAAGAGAGCTGGATTGGTTTTTTTTTTTTATCACTCCTACCCTCCTTCCTCAGACTGGGGCCCCATCAGCCTTTCTGTAAAGCTATAACGCTTTTCTTTTTCCTTTCTATTCTTAAGTTCAGCAACTTAAACATTCCCCTTTCTGTGCCGCTTCAACGTAGGCTTTAATAACCAACCCATCTGTATAAATATCCATCCGAAAGGACTCCATTACAACAACCCTGTGTATTTCGCCAGTGTTTTTCTAATTCCTGTATCTCATTCAATCTCCTGATCCTTCCACTTTCACCATCTACCTGCACGTCCTTATTCTACTTTCTACATGCCTTTTTAATTTTTTTTAAACTAATCCGTCCTTTTCAATGAGCTTTTTAGGGGACCCGCCTTCGATCCAAGCACTAAGAGACTGATCCCCCCAAAAAAATCCTTCCGTTAGGGGCCTTGGGGACTGTTGACTGGCTTCAATTTTTTTGCCCATAGTAAACCAGGATCTCAGCAATGACTCAGCCCTCGAAACCCCCCCCTCCACCCCCTTTCCCATCCTCGGATTACAGCTTCAGGTGACTTGGGTCCGCTTATTGCATCAGCAGAATCCTACATCAAACCCCCGTGGAGTCCAGGATATGGAGGTTTTTACCCGATCCTCTCATCAGGCCCGGTTGCGCAATCTGCCAGGATAGTCTCCGCACCTTAGCAACCGTTTAAACAAGAGTATGACCAGACGCTGGGTGAAAACTCGACCGTTATTTAGACACACATTCTCAAACGCCCTTTCACCTCACTCAAATTATAGAAGCAGGCCACTAGCCTCTTCTAATCCACTTCACAGGATGACTAGCTAACATTCACACTGTGCGCTTTCCTAAAGGGGCCCCAAGCACCTTTCCCGGGTCCAGAACCCTCCAGGGGCTGAACCCCCATGCTCTCTTTTTTCTTTATTTTGCATATGCTTTTATTTTTTTCTTTTTTATTAGATTTTTCTACACACCAGTCAAACTCAAATAACAGGAACCCCATCTACTCCCCGGGCTCCATCCACCGCATGGAAAAGCCCGCCAAGTCGGCCTGCTAGGAGGAGGTCAGGCGAGGAAATCCCAAGGGAGGCCAATCCTCATTTACCCGGTAACCCCATCGGGGGAATCGGTCCACCCCCGGGCCTCTGGGCAACCGCACAGGAGCCGCCGCCCCTCCTGCCCCAAGCCAAAACTGTGGGCGGGTTTCAAACCCGAACAGGGGGTTATAAAAGCTTTATTTTTCAAGTCCGGGGGAAGAGTTTCAGAAAAGCAGACAATCAAAAATACATGACAGCATCAGGGCTCTTCTGAACCCGCTGTTGGGTGGGGTCCAGTTTTATACCCCTAGAATGCGTGATTTAATATCATTATAAAATGTAACAGTCAACACATTTATTATACACAGACCTTGAGCCCCTTTACGTCCCTTGAAAACTTGATTTCTTGCTCCTTTTGTTATGGTGTTCAGATGTAAGCTAAGGAAAAGCATGATAAGGCAGACTCATGTGTGGAATGCTCAGACCTGAGTCCTTTGCACAAACATTTTCTGTTTGTTAAAACAAAGCATGCTGTTACTTGGTTTCTAGTAAAGCTTACTTCTCAGACATGAATTAGTACAAAGGAGCGAAGAGAACATTTGTCTTCCACACGGCCACTTCTTCTAGCACTTCTGAGAATCCAAGCTTCCCAGGCCAGCTGGGAGACATAGTCCCTCCAGTGTGTCCTGGTCTTCCCCAGGGCCTCCTCCCAGTTGGGCGTGCCCAGAACACTTCCACCAGGGAGGCGTCCAGGAGGCATCCTGATCAGATGCCTGAGCCACCTCATCTGATTCCTCTCGATCGGGAGGAGCAGCGCTCTATCTGAGCTCCTCCCGGATGACTGAGCTTCTCACCCTAACTTTAAGGGAAAGCCCAGACACCCTGCGGAGGAAACTAATTTCAGCCGTATTGCTGATCTTGTTCTTTCAGTCACTACCCATAGCTCTGACCATAGGTGAGGGTAGGAACATAGATCAAATGGAATTGAGAGCTTTGCCTACGGCTCAGCTCCTTTTCACCATGACAGACAGATGCAGAGCCCAATCACTGCAGACACCGCACCAATCTGCCTGTCGATCTCAATGCTCCATTCTTGATACTTAAAGCTCTCCCTTGGAGCATGATCTCTCCCAACCCAGATAGGGCACCCACTCATTTTCCGGCTGAGGACCATGGTCTCGATTTGGAGGTGCTGATTCCCATCCCAGCTGCTTCACACTCATCTGCGAACCGATTCAGAGAGAGCTGAAGATCATGGCCTGATGAACCAAACAGGACAACATCATCTGCAAAAAGCAGTGACCCAATCCTGAGTCCACCACACCGGACCCCCTCAACACCCTGGTTGTGCATAGAATTTGTCCATAAAAGTTATGAACAGAATTAGTGACAAAAGGCAGCCCTGGCAGAGTCCAATCTCACTGGAACGGGCTTGACTTACGCCGGCAATGCAGACCAAGTTCTGCACTAGTTGTACCGAACCGAACAGCTCTTAGGAGTCTGGCACCCCATACTCCCAGAGCCCCCACAGGATTCCCGAGGGACACGGTCGAACGACTTTTCCAAGTCCACAAAACACATGTAGACTGGTTGGGCAAACTCCCATGCACCCTCCAGGATTCTGCTAAGGGTGTAGAGCTGGTCCACTGTTCTGCAGCCAGGACCGAAAACCACATTATTCCTCCTGATCTGAGGTTTGACTATCCGCACGGACCCTCCTCTCCAGATCCCTGAATAGACTTTTCCATGGAGGCTGAGGAATGTGATCCCTCTGTAGTCAACACACCCTCCGGTCCCCTTTTAAATCCAGAGGCACAGTCCCCGATGTCATGCGATGTTGCAGAGACATGTCAACAAGACAGTCTACAACATCCAGAGCCTTGAGGAACTCTAAGCGTATCTCATCCACCCTGGGGCCCCTTACAAGGAGGTTTTTAACCACCTCGGTGACCTTATCCCCAGACATGGGGAGTCCATCTCTGAGTCCCCAGGTTCTGCTTCGTCATTGGAAGGCATGTTAGTGGGATTGAGGAGGTCTTCAAAGTACTCCCCCCATCAACCCACAACATCCTGAGTCGAGGTCAGCAGCGCACCATCCACACTATATACGTGTTGACACTGCACTGCTTCCCCTCCTGAGACGCCAGATGGTGGACCAGAATCTTCTCGAAGCCGTCTGAAAGTCGTTCTCCATGAGTCTCCCAAACTCCTTCCATGCCGAGTTTTGCCTCAGCAACCACCGAAGCCGCATTCGCTGGCCTGTTGGACCATTAGCAGCCTACAGAGTCCCACAGGACAAAAGGGTCGATGAGGACCCTTCAGCTGCGGCATCCTCACCCCGGTGTCCACCACGGGTTCGGGATTGCCGCCCACGACAGTACCGACCACCTTACGGCCAAAGCTCGGTCAGCCGCCTCAACAATAGAGGCACGGAAGATGGCCCATTCGGACTCAATGTCCCCCACCTCCTTCGGGACGTGGTTGAAGTTCTGCCAGAGGTGGGAGTTGAAGCTACTTCTGACAGGGACTCCGCCAGATGTTCCCAGCAGACCCTCACAACACGTTTGTGCCTACCAGGCCTTACGGCATCCTCCCCACCATCGGCCAACTCACCACCAGGTGGTGATCAGTTGACAGCTCTGCCCTCTCTTCACCCGAGTGTCCAAGACATGTGGCGCCAAGTCCGACAACACAACCACAAAGTCAATCATCGAACTGATGCCCAGAGTTTCCTGGTTCCAAGTGCACATATGAACACCTCTATGCTTGAACATCTCAGACGGCTGGAGAAAGAAATAAAATCTGCAGGGCTCCGAGGTCACAAGAACGCAGAAGCCTCCTCTAGGCAGTTTACCTAACAAATGACCTCAATCAGTCCTCATAGTATTCAGGGTTCCTTGGAAGAACCTGTATGATGGTCATGTGGACTTCTGGCCTTTATTCATCAATGCAGGGACAGCATGTTGTTTTGATCAGGTAGTGGTAGCACAGATCGCACCACAGCTGGAAAAGGAACAGCGAGAAAGTAGGGGTTAGCACGGATTTCAAGCCACAATAAATATAATGATAATTAAATGCATATACAGAGTTTTCAAGATTAAGCTAAAATGAAGCTATGAAAAGCCAAGCCATGTGTTTTTAGCAGCTTTTTAAAGTGTTCCACTGTATTAGCCTGCGAATTCTTCATCAGTAAACTATTCCAGATCTTAGGTGCATAACAAGAGAAGAATGCCTCACCACTTATTTTAAATTGTAGCTCTTGGAATTACAATACAATACAATTTATTTTGTATAGCCCAAAATCCCACAAGGAGTGCGCGAGTGGTTTAGACTGAGCCCTGCCTTTTGACAGCCCCCAGCATTGACTCTCTTAGAAGACAAGGAAAAACTCCCAAAAGAACCCCAGTAGGAAAAATGGAAGAAACCTTGGGAAAGGCAGTTCAAGGAGAGACCACTTTCCAGGTAGGTTGGGCGTGCAATGGGTGTCAAAAAGAAGGGGGTCAATACAATACAATACAATACAATACACAGAACAGAAAAAAATCCTCAATACAGTATACAAATAAAAAATGTAGAAGTATGTAGCAGAATTTAACAGTAGATGATATCATAATATGATTTGGATTTGTTTAGAGTCCTGCAAACCTCATCCATCAGCTGCCTCCTCCATTTGGCCATTCCACGGCTGAAATAGTGCTGGGCCAGCCAATCTGATGAAAGGACCCCTCTTTCACATGATTCCTCATCCTCCATCAGGGATGACTTTACCTTTGGTAGCAAAACAACTTGGCAGGGGGGCTGGCACAAGTATATTTAAAATACCGAGAGAAAACAGAAATGAGCAGACCTCATTTGAAGATCTAAGTTAAATTTGGAGTGAAAAGGTGAAAATCTTGAAATATGGATGGAGTGAGATTTTTTTAAGGATTTTAAACCATAAGCAGTATTTAACGTCAATTCTAAATACACAGGTAACCAAGTAGTGACATCAAAACTGGAGGATGTGGTCAGATTTTTCTTTTCTAGTTAAGATTCTAGCAGTTGCATTCTGCATGTTCAATCGATTAATGTCTTTTTGGGTACCCTGCAGGGTGCATTACAGTAATCAAGCCAACTGAAAACAAAAGTGTGAACTATTTACATCTTGCAATGTTATAAGAGGTCTAACTTTTGCTATATTTCTTAAGTGAAAAAAAGCTGTCCTAGTAATCTGATTAATATGTGATTTAAAATTCAGGTCAAGTCACTAAGTTTTACCTTTTGTCTTGACTTTTAATCCTAATGGATTAAAGTTATTTCTATGCCCTCATTATATCCATTTTGCCAATCCACTAAATTTTCTGTTTTCTCCTTATTTAGTTTAAGAAAAATTTCTACTCATCCATTCAAAAAACAAAGTGAGACATTGTGTCAATGAATCAAGAGTGTCGGACCGTCAGGTGCTATTGATAAATACAGCTTGTGTTGTGGATATGCTGAGTAGCTCACGTTATGCCGAAATAATCTGACCTAACGGAGCATGTAGATCTAAAAAAGCAGTGGACCCAGGATAGATCCTTGGAACACTATATACTGTAGAATATAATGTGTCTTTGAAAAATAATTACCACAAGTAAAAAATTTCTACCTGTCAGGGAGGACTCAAACCAATTTAAGACACTGCCCGAGAGGCCCACCCACTGACTAAGGTGATTTCTAAGAATATTGTGGTCCCAAAGGCATCAAATGCGCCCTCTGATCTAAGAGGATGAGAACAGATATCTGACCTCTGTCTGCATTTACCCACAAGTCATTTACTACTTTAACAAGTGCAGTTTCTGTACTGTGATTTTTCTAAAACCCGACTGAAACTTATCAAGAATAGCATGTTATTGAGGTGGTCATTTAGCTGCATAATGAGTGCCTTCTCTAGAATTTTACTTAAGAAATGCAGGTTAGAAATAGGTCTAAATTTTTCAAAAGCAGAGCAATTGAGATTATTTTCTTAAGCAGGGGTTTAACTACAGCAGTCTTAAGATAGTCTGGAAAAGACACCGTGATTTAAAGGCAATTTACTATGTCAAGAATACTTTTAAATAACACACCAGATACTTCTTTGAAAAACTTGTGGTATTGGATCAAGGACGCAGGTGGAGGGTCTCAGTTGGAGAAATGTTTTATATAAATCAGTTAAATCTATCCTGGTGAATGGATTTCATTTATTTAAAATGGAGTACCAGGGTTTAAGAGGATCGGTATTGGGGAGATGTACTATATTATTTCTAATATCATTAATTTTGTGATTATAAAATGCAGCAAAAGCCTCACAAGTTTCACTAGAAGTTTTTTGTAGGCATTCCATTAAGTGACTTGGGTTTAACAGATGATCAATTATAGAGAATAAGGCTCTGGGACTACTAGCATTGTTATTTATAAATTTTAGGGAAATATTACTGCTTCTCAAGAAGCACTAAGTCGTTTATTCTTTTATTTTAGCCTCTCATAGTGGATACTCAGTTTAGTTTTTCTCCATTTACGCTCAGCTCTCTGGCATTTTCTCTTTAGATCAGACACTCTTTGAGTATTCCATGGTATGATAGTGCTAGAAGATTTTTTAACTGTCTTTTAGGGAGTGAGTATGTCAGCAGCAGCAGTCACTTTAGTATTAAAGTTTTCCACCCTATTATTTACATTATTCTACCTATTGTAGGAAGTCCTACAAATGGACTGGTTGCTTAGAATGTCTGTACACTCTGAAGCTGCTGATGAATGAAAGAAGCGTTTAACAATATGCTTCTACGTGAATTTTTTCTATCATTATTTCTATATTAAATAGTAAGAGAAAATGGTCTGATAGACAATATCAATGATCGACTTCACATCAACTTTTAGTCCTTTAGTAATCACTAAATTCGTGTATGTCCTGCTTTGTTTGTAGGCTGACTAATGTGCTGTCTCAAATCAAAAGAGTCAGGAGGTTCATGAATTTTTACTTTAGGTTACACGCTTATCTATGAAAGTTAAAGTCACCGACTATTAGGAACGTGTCATACTGTAATTATAATTGAAACCAAGTCTGAGAATTCCTCAAAGAAGATGCATTGTATTTAGAAGGTCTATACATGACAATACTAGAGACTGAGAAACTCTTGTGAATAATGGCAAGATATTCAAAGGACTTAATTTGCAAAGCCGACATCTTTACACTTTAACTGGCTCAAGCAAATTTTGCTAAACTGTCACCTTTCTCACCTTGATGATCTGCATGAGCAAAACTAAACCGGGGGCA
>NW_024377600.1:0-6467 GCF_016835505.1 Polypterus senegalus
AGCTGGGTTATCCTAGAAACAATTCTGGATGATATGCCACTCCAGAACAGCTACACCTCATGCTCACTGCATTCTCCCATAAATGACAAAGACTGTGTAAGTTTTGGAGAAAAGATTGAAAGACATTGGAGGACCACTCACTTGAAATGACTTGCTCCTCATTTGGGTCCTTAGCTCTGGTTGACACGCGTTGGCCTAATATATACTCTAATGTCATACTTTAAAAACTTCACTTTGTTTGTCTGTATTTGTTGAAAAATGGTTCCGTAAGTAATCCCAGAGGCACTAATAGACACAGTTACTGATGTACATAAACAACATAGCATTGTGGATTCTGTAGGCCTATATTCCATTTTGAAGAGGCCTTCAGGGGTTTTCTGCAGGAACTTTATTTTCAGGAACTAATAACTTCCTGTATGATGTAGGCCCTTGGCCACTTGTGGTCCCTTGGCATTTTGTTTTGTGTTCCACTGCACACAGGAACTATATAGTAACCTTTATGCACATTTAATATGATTTAGTAGAAGAGTGATGCAAAGCAAAGTATGGCATGATTGGGAGTCAGGGACTTACTACTGAGATGCGCACATGAAGTGGCAGAACATAGGCAGCTATGAAAGCGATGTGGTGCAAAGTATGACACGATTGGGAGTTCAAGGAGTTATTGCTTTGATTCAGTGCCTGGCGTGGCACTCCTTCTCACCAATAACTCTCCAAAGTCAAACTACTAAGAGTTGGTAAGATGACACCAGTGTTTGTGGTCAACCATTCAGCATAGTAGTTCCTGGTTGAATAAAACATTCATACCCTGGAGTAGAAACTAAAACAAGTACCAGGAACTACAGTACAAATAGCCCAAGTTCCTAGGTGGGAATGCTATGGAAGGAGATTCTTGAGGGGGTTGTATTAGTAAACACAAATACTGAGGCACCATCTTTTTGTATTTACATCCCTTACTTTGAATCAGTCAGGAGTGCATATTTTGACATTAAGGTTGCTGTTTAGTTCAACAGCATCATGAACACAGTTCAACATTTCAGGCTCTGGATTGCTGCTCATTAAATCTTGTGTAGCCACTCCTTTACCAGTTTTAATTGTTTCATCAGCCTGAGCCAGTTTTACTAGCTTAGCTCCATTTCTGTTTTGTCACATTGACAGGTACATTTGTGATTACGCAGGAGCAAATCTAGGTTCAGCTATCTGAGGCCTTCTGCTGCTTTCACTGCTTGTCATTACATCCTCCTGAAGAACTATATAGCACTGTTGGACGTTTCACGGAAGTCTTTTCATTCAAAGAAAAGTTGCAGCTGCTCCACCTTCATTCTTTTATTTTTTTAATGCAATTTATTTAAAAGGCATAACACAAAATTCACACAAGTGACATAACCATGGGTTTCCAAATAGATCATCCAAATTAAAAGAAAATACTCAACCAACTTCCACTACCCAAATTGGAAAGCTATGCGACAAAAATGGACCAATATAATACCTCAAACATATTAAAATAATAGCAAAGACCCAACGAGCTATTTTATGATATCAAAAACATGGGTACCTCTAGCTGTACAGGTGCAGTCACTAAATAAATTCTGCAGGGGATTTTTGTGTTGAGCCACTTTGATATTGTAAAATGATATTCTCTTAGGTCACATTATAAATCCATTACATTATACAACTTAATATTAGAGGTATGAAAATAGATCCATGTAACGATTCACATCATGAAAATATTGTGTATTGGGTCACTCTTTCAAAATTGAGGTTTACCGTTCAGCTTATACATTCTTATGTCTCCAGCTGTTACTGCAAACTACAACCAAATATACTTTGTAAACATAATAGGACATGTTTTTAAACACAATCTTATCTTTATTTTAAAAATGTTTTGACATCTCTAATATTTCCTTGCACAATCAAAAACTGTCAAGGCGTAGCAATGGGCAGAATGGTGTTCATGTTATAGTTAATTTTGGGTGAATTGTTGTTCTTATACAAAGGCATAGAAAACAGAATTCATGCCAAATAAGGTTACATAGGGAATTATTTTAAATATTGAATGGATCTGTACAGTGCTTTTGATTATAACAATTACTGCTTTATTCTCTTTTTTAAAATCCTTGAATTGTTTGAAATTTGGCAAGTGCTGGTTTTGCAATTAATGTTTTTGCTTGGATACAAAGTAAAACAGATCAGTTCTATTTTATCCTTCTATATTATGTTGTATCAAGCCATATTAGATTTTATCATCTCCTAAAAAAATCCTGGGAAAATTGTTATATTGCATTGTTTCCTCATTTATCAATACTGTATTGCATTAGTTATTCAACTATGGACCGTGTTGTGTTAATTTGGATCATGCAGTACTCACAATTGGAAAGGATTGTGTATGGTTTGAAGAGTGTTTTGCATGGGTGCCAAATTAGACCTGTGTCAGAGATTCTCCAGAGGGGTTAGTTTAACTACTGGTGGCGATTTTCCAAGGGCACACTCACTCCTAACCCCATGCCTCGGAGATAACTGTCAGGAGAGATTATTCAAGGAGAAAAGATGAGGGTCACTGTGATTCTGGGTCTTGAAGACAGAAAAATGCAAAATTGGGTCATGAAAAAAGAAAAGTTTAAGGACAACTGCTGTACCATATCATTAATAGGTCAGAAGATTACACCACTATACCATATATTCTACTTTATATAAAATACAATAAAATGCTAATATTTTTGTATAGTGCGAGCGCTCTTAACTGATTGTAGGAGAAGAGTGTTTTGAATAATTCTCGGTTTAAATACTATTATACTAATTAATAAATACAGATATTATGTATTACAAATATATTGTTACACATATAAATACAGATTTGTTAAAATAAATGAAGAACCATGCTGAAACTGATAAACATGAACGGAAACCAAGAATAGCTGTCCATTAATTAATTAATGAACTATGGCCAGTTGACAATAAAGGAGATTAAAATTTTAAAAGAGGAAGTCAAAAGTAAAGTCACAGTTTTGGAGAACTTGGCCAAATGGCTGCCTACCCACTCCTGGGTTTTCTATTGTGGAGTTCTGTGCCGGCTATCCCATCAGATAAGAGAATCCTTTAATCGAATACTTTATATATTCAGCTCTACTGTAAAATCTCTACTGTGGGCATCACCACAGCATTCACCATCTGTCTTAATGGCTGTCTGGAAGATTGCTTAGTGTTAAGAGTTACAACATCTGGACCTCTTACCTCTTACGTCTGGACTCTGGACCTTTTAGTAAACATCAGCTTCTTGCTGGATTCCAGCACTTGGACAATTTGATCCTGCTAGCTGTTCCTGTTCCCCACTGTGCCCAGGGTTCATGGCAGGGAGTTGAAGTACAACTTACAACTGATTTTAATACCACCTATAGTACTTTTTATTTTACAGGGATTTCAGCTTTTTCCATTATTAGTATTGTCACATTATTTAGTGCTATTTATCATCTGCCTCAGCTAAATTAGTGATTTTGTGTTATGGATTTTAACTATATCATCTTGCTTTGGCTTTTGAAGGGCAAGCAGTAAAATCTAATGGTTAAGGTGTTTCAATAAATCACCAGGCTTTCAGTTCAGTTCATGCCCGTAATTCACTGTGTAACCCTGCAAGTCATTTAACATGGCTGTGCCTCATCTGTAAAAAATACATATGTACACAAATATACCAAAGCTCTTTACTTGAAAATCATCTTGGGATCACACACACAATAGAAAGCTTTTTTTTGGAAATGTTTTAAAGGTACGATATAGTGGAAGCTGCTGTTGACACTTGTCTGATTATCAAGTGATCATATCAGATTTAAAGGGCTGCTTGTACACATGATGCTTCTTAACTGACCAATACAAATCAGATACATAGAGGAGGGTTTCTTTGTTTCTGTTTATGAATTGCTCATCATCACTCACCCTGTGCTTAAAGTCGACTCACTTTCCACTGTCCCCTTGAAACTGCCAGAGTGGTGCTGAACCTCCAGATGAAACAGTAAGTTGCTCGGCGCGCTGAGGAAGGCCTGTTTGAAATCCAAAAAAAAAAAAAACCAAACATTAATAAAACCTCTTTGAATCTTTTTGGGAATTGCTCAAGTGGAAATTCTTATTGAAGAATCCATCCTATTTATCCATTCATTTTTGGGATTCACATAGGCCATTACAAGGATTTGTCACTTGCGAGGCAGAAATGGGATGACAATTCATTAGTAGGTACACCTGTACTCAGTTATTCTGGATCTACTTAAATTATGGGAAGCAATTAAACAGACATGCTAATCAGTGGGAGGAAAATGGACGTCAGAAAAGCCACATGACAATAAGAGAATGAGAAAAAAGAATCTTTACACATATATTGGCTAGGCTAGGAAGTCAAATGAGGTTGTTAGACTATTTTTCTGGACAACTCAGATTATTTACATGCCAACCCTTGTTATCACCTAGCCAGTTTAGTATTGTGAATCAACCCATGATTATCTGTTGGTGAAAATCAGAGTTATCTGGACAAAAGCACAGGGAGAACATTCACACACTCTACATAAGAGGCAATTAAAGGTAATTAATTTGGAAATCAGGTATTTTCAACAAACAGTTGTGTATGTGTGTATATACATACTGTATATACACACATACACGTTGTATATACATTAAGTCGCAGTTCACTTGTTCCCTCCATATAGATAGCAATGGACAACAGATTAGGCCTTCCAGACACCTCAAAGTATTCAATAAGGCAGGTGGGAGAAGAGACAGCCTTATGAGGTTAGAATCACTCTCAGGAGCCATGGCTATTTACACGGTCACAAATCACAATGAAAGGGTGAGACTCAGAGCCCAGAAATCATTTTAGGATGATAAAGATGGAGAAGCTCCATCTAGTACCATATGTACCTACTTCACAAGTAACTCTAACCCACATATCGGGGAAACCCACTGCTCAAGGCACAAATAATGACATTTTATAGGGCTGTAGGTCACCATTAAGAGAAGACTTACCTAGCAAAGGCAAACATAAAAAGATCTGGACTCACTATCTTAAAGGAATACTCCTCACAAAATGTTTTTCATAAGTTACTTGCCCTGTGTTGTCTGTAGCAATGGCCAAGTAAAAATTACAATCTCATATTTTCATTAAAAATGGAAATAAAAAATTTTCTAATGTAACAGGCTACAATTTGGATCAGTGGAGGCAAACGCTGAACAACAGCAAACAATATTAATATTGTTAAACAATATTAAACAATATTATTGAAAAAACTCAAATTTCTCATATCGCACAGTTCACGTGCCAGTTATCCATTTGTATACTTACAATGTCCACACATATATTTTTGCTAAAATATTCTTAAATGAATACTTTGGGGAATTGATAGTAGTGCATGAAAGGGAAGTGTGTTAAGGCTACCTACTGAAGACTTCACTTCCTCTTCTGGCCACCATGGACCATCCTGTTTCTGTCTCCGACATATAAATGTCTCTGTTTTCCCATCTGTATTCAGTTCTGTTGTGTGTCCTTATTTACAACATCCATTCTCAAACTCACAATCTAATTTAAGGATATTAGGGGGCTAGAGTCTATTCTGGCAGCACTGGGTGATGTGGAAACAACCAATCTTTTATAGTATGTGTTTCTATATATGTTCCAAATCATATCACATACTATTGCTCAGCAGTAAAACAATCACCAAACACTTATTAAATCCAACCTGATCTCATAAAGTGTGCATCTACAGGTCTTTGTGTTATTCGCTATGGAAAAATATCCAATGAGAACTTACTGGAGCCATCAACACAGAGAAACTCTAGTTGAAAGTGGATTATCTATTCTGTATGTGGGAAAAAAGCTTCCTCTAGCGAGCCACATTACCACTCTAGCACAAACGGTTCCTGGACCTATTGAGGATGAGAGGCCATGAAAACAAAAAGAAAAAAGAAAAGGATGGTTTTGGCTGAAACCATTTCTGGAGTGTGCAGCACTCTGGCACCCCATCCGGGGCTGCATCCTGCCTTGTATCTGATGTTGCCCTGGCCTTGCAACTGTGAAAGAAAAATTAACTGCTTACAAGCTACTAAGGGTTAACAACTGACAAAGCCGTTTTGCTATAATGGCAGATTATTCATACAGGTGTCTGTCATAAGACAGGGTCCAGCAAGAAGACCTAGGAAAATGTCCAGTTTCTTAGGAACACATCTATTTGACACAAGAAAGCTGACCTTTCCTTCTTTAGGGTCTATCTGACAAGTGAAAAAAATAAGAACAGATGGCCCCATAAAGCAGGGGTGGGCAAAGTCAGTCTTGGAGGGCCGAGTGGCTGCAGGTTTTGCTGCAACCCAGTTGCTTAATTAGAAAACAATCCTCATCAATAATTCAATTTCATGGCTTGTTAGTGCTTTAACTCTGCCATATCAGGCAATTCTCATATCCTAGATTTTATTTACTTTCTAATGATATCACGAAA
>NW_024377601.1:0-12655 GCF_016835505.1 Polypterus senegalus
ACCATTGCTTAATGACCTATACATTTGTCCATTATAATAGTTTGTTGGTCTTGTGCAATTTTTTGTGTTATTCTAGGCCACTTATAAATATTTACTCATGCTTGCACTGTTTGATCTAGTATACTTTGGTAATTTAATGTTTTATTTACTTTGTTAAGTAAATAACACTGGTTTCCATCAATCTCATTAATAGCTACAATTAATATCCTAAATCAAGATTCTACAGCTTTTTAAGGATGCAAAATTTTCTAACTAGCAAAATACCGAGGGACAAGTAGTGTGTTAAGTAATGAAAGAAACATTTTAATAATAGCGTAAATATACTTAATGTTGTCATTGTCATGAGTTTGCTGCATACATATATATATATATATATAATATATATATATATTGTGGTGAAATTTCTGGTCAATAATTTTCCACAATACACAAACAAAGGTTTGGGACGTCCCCATATATTTGTCAGACAATAAAGAATAAATGATTCAAAGTCTTAAATCAAAACAATGAACAGTTTGTTAACAATGCAAATTATAGGAAAGTTATGGACAGGAAATGGTTGTGAAAACAGGAACGGAATTAACATCATAATGATGAGAGCAAGTGGTGCTTTGGTGGAGCGAGTGCGTCATCATGTGTTGGCGAAGTGAATGTCTTCGCTCCATTTTGGAACGAAGTGAACTTATTTTTCTTCAATTTTCTATTGATGCAAAGAGATTTAGGTAAGTACCGCGTGACAACCTCTATCTAGATTGTTCACCACTGCAGGCTCTTTGATAACTCCTAATTGACATGTTTGACATGGCCCTCAGCCCAGACCCATCCGAGATGGATATTACACCCGAGAAAGTGTTATGAGAAAAGCATCTGCGTTGGCCTGTAAGGAACCCTACGATAATGACCACTGAAGATAAGGCTGAAGATCTAAAAACGACTAGTGATGAGAGGTTAGAACCCGATGAAGGGACATCCACTGTAAAGCAGCATGATCCGTCACCAGAGTAAACTCATCCCAATAGGTAGTACCTTAAGGCGTGACAGCCACTTAATGCCAAGGGCTTCGCTCCACCGCAGCATACTTGGCTCCGGTCCAGCAGTTTCGGCTAAGGACTGCGGGTGTTCAGCACCATCAACGCACTGACTCAGACGCCCCAATCCTGTGGCGATCGCAGACTCTGGAGGATGAAGGAACAGAAAATCGGAGATCTTAAACAGGTGCTGGCGTAGGACCAACTTTAAGTCACTGAATGCTTTATCACTGCATCATCATACCACTTTTTAAAGTCGCAATTAAATAAGGCGAGCAATTTCTGAGAAATCTCGGTACAAAATGGCTAAAGTAACCCCAATCCCAAAAATGCTTGTACCTGCAGCATTTGGTCTCGGGCCATTCAAAGCAAATTTAGACATTGGTTAACAACTCCATAGGTAGCCAAATATGGCCCTTCAACCCAACAACATTTCTTTGGATTAATAGAACCTGCTGGCCTAGCTTGGAGTATTGGTTTAACACTGCATATGATCCTTGAATAATACACATCATCTAGCGCACTTAAATGTGGCCGTACATTGCTACCAGGCGTTGGAAGTGCTTCACGATGCAGCCAAAAGGAAGGATTGTACCAATGTCCAGGTTCTAAAAGTTTTTTTTTCGGAGTCCTAAAATTGCAATTTTTAGAACATTGTTGGCTTCTAACACAGTAAACTCCCCTCTCCACAATTTAGCCTAAATATCTTAGACTATGCCCTCTTAACTAAGCAATTATGGCTTATAACATTCTTTGGATTATCTGAATCTCCACTCTACTTCGGTTTTTCTAACCTCGGTCCTCTGAATCACTCCAGGGTGTGGAATAAGTAAACAACATCATCTAGGTAGCAGCACTAGACTTTGGGGACAGACAAGATCTACCGCGTTGAGATCTTAGCGCTGTCAGATGCAAGCAAAAGGAAGGACAGGTTTGATATGAATGTCACGGGTCCTATCCTTCCATGGTTTCCAGCAAATTAATTGATACCTTTCGTTCATCGTCGATATGGTAGTTTACAAATAATCAGAGTCCCTACTTCCATTAATTTCATCACGGGCTTGCCAATGAGAACAATTTTGAAGAGAAGTTGACGAGACCATACCCATCGTTTACCGACAAATTCGGATGGTGGTGTTAGTTATAATAACGCGACTGCTGCTTGTGCTATTTCCAATTTTCTTTTTTAGAGATGCCGATTTTCTCTAGTCCTAGGTTAGTAATTGTCGTGGAAATCAAGAATTTTGAAGTAGGATCCTCTTCCACATTCTTTTAGCATGTCAAAAGTCCTCTGGGTTGTCTTCCATATATTAATTCAAGGAGAAAAACAGTAGAGGTGGGACTCGAAAACAAACGAGCGAGGAAGAGGATCCAGTTTCTTCCATCCTGGTTTCCTAGTAACATTAAAGTTTGATTGAACTTCCGCACCGTCAGTTTGGGGATGATAGACAGCGTTCAGAGTTTTATTGTTAATTTGGCTACTTCCCTGAGCTCTTGAAGTGAAAGTCCCTTAGTCCATAAATCCTCTTGAGGACCAACCGGAGGCGAATTCCCTACAAATTTCCACGTGCGTGTTCTTCCAATTTTGCTTTAGAGAACGAGCTTTCTAGCGATGGCATAATTACTATACCAAAATATATTAGTAGAAACCTTTTTATAGGGTTCTGGTTGGTCCCTATGAATCGACCAGTGGGTCGATTCAAAGAATATCAAACGAGGGAACTGGGACGAAGTCTTCCGATCCTTACTTGGAATCTGAAGTTGAAGTTGACACTCTGGGCAGGATGATAAAAGCGCGACCTCCTCATTAATTGGCCAAGAATCTGAAGTTTTATTCTCTAGCGTTTCTTGGGATCCTAAGTGGAGATACCTACGAAGTGACGATGTTCTAATTCACACACCTTCGGGCGAGGGAAATCGCTGGAATTAAAAAATGTCGCTTCTCCTGAGTTCTGCCCTCTATACAATAATTCATTTTAAGTACAAAGAGGGAATCGGTGGTCATGGATCAGGGTTGTATACCCTGCAGGGATACTACTGCATTTCTAATAAATTTAAGGAATCATCGTTCCATTGTTCCCTTTTAAAGAGGCCGGGTTAATAGAAGGTGGGCAGTTAATTCTTTGTTGGGTCCTGTGCGACCTTAAAAGGTGGGTTTTCTGTGCTGCCACTCTATCACGTTAACTGTACTAGTTCCGCTGGGATCATGGGACATCGATTCCTTCACATTAGGTCCCGTATGCGGTCCATGTCTACTTGGGACATGGCGTTGAAGGCAGTAACTGTATTCTCCATTACAAGCCTTAAATGTTTTTAGGTACAGTAGTTAACGCTATAATTTTATTCCAGTCCTACCATGATAACTGGAAGGGGGATCCGTCAATACACTGGCCATGCTAGCAGTGAGGTTGTTCACGATATCACACATCTGGCAGTTTTATAATACCGGACATCCCCTGATCATTTAAGACTAGATTTTTTACCTTAGTCCACTGTTGCGGTAAAGCGAACGGGCAGCAACAATGGAAATGTACTCCGGAATCAAACATTGCTCTTACCTTCCTGCCATTTATGATAACTGCACCTGTATAGGGCAGAGATAAAGGATTGACACTGTGGCACAATACCTTTCTCCCTTTACTAATGAGCAATCCATAGGCTCGATTGACAGTTGGGGACAGATGTCCAATCTCCCACACTTGAAAAGCGGGAAGACTAGCACATCTGTCCCGTTCACGACGGCAGGCTCGGGAGTTTGTCGGGTGGGCTCAGGAGCTGCCCGTGCCTGTTGGGTTGGCGAGAACCGTTCTGACCGCCCTGATTTACAACGCCCAGTGGCGCTCCGTGATTTGTATCAAGGTGTCCATATCTAACCATATATAACTTGCTGGGATGTTCTCAGGAGGGCATGCACAAAAGTCTCGCGCTAAAAGTTTCGGCCACCTTGTGCGAATTATTGATATCGGGCGTAGCCAGCGACATACTTTTCCCCAGGCTTCAAAGCCCTGGGTTCTTATTAGTCTTTCGGATCGATGCCACTCCCTCCATTCCCTCGCCTGCTGTTCCGGGGATCACCGTGGCGCTTGAACACCTCCGTTTTAGAGCGTCATAATCAGCGGCCTGCTCCTCAGTTAGATCATAATAGGCCCTCTGCGCGTTCCCTTCAGGTAGGGAGCCAGTTGTACGCCCATTCCGACCTCGCACGCATTCCGCTTAGCGATGCGCTCAAAATCAAAAATACGTTTCAATGTCATCTGTCTCCGTCAATGTAGTCAATGCAATAGGTGGTGACCGGCGACCTCCGTCCGTATCCCTGCAGCAGCACGAGCATTGGCTTCGCTACTTGGGTCCTCGTCTACCCATCTGTAGTTTTAAAGTCTGAAGATGCTCATGATGGTGTTTAGGGCGGTGTTCAGGTCCTGTTCCTCTGACATCTTGAAAACAGGCGAAAACAATCCTGCGGCTCGCAATTGTGGTGAAATGTTCTGGTCCAAATAATTTTCCACAATACACAAACAAAGGTTTGGGGACCGTCCCATATATTGTCGTCCAGACAATAAAGAATAAATGATTCAAAGTCTTAAATCAAAACAATGAACAGTTTAGTTCCAACAAAATGGCGAATTTATAGGGAAAAGGATTATGGGACAGGAAATGGTTGGCATGAAAACAGGAACCGGAATTAACATCATAATGATGAGGCGGAAGTGAGGTGCTTTGATGGAGCGGAGTGACATCATCATGGTTGGCGAGTGATGTCATTGGCCATTTTGGAAGCGGAAGTGGAGGAACTTATTTTTCTTCAGATTTTCTGTTGAGCAAAGAGATTTAGGTAAGTACCCGTGACAACCTCTATCTGCGATGTTTCACTCACCTTTAGGCTCTTTGACTGCCTCCTAATCGCACATGTGTGACTATATATATATATATATATATATATATATATATATATATATATATATATATATACTGTTATATATATATATATATATATATATATATATATATATATATATATATATAACAAAATACCACTTTGCAGCTGAGGTAGAAAATGAAAAGAAAGAAACATTTTGAAAATAGCGTAACATGATTGTCAGTGTAATTGTTTTGTCATTGTTGTGAGTGATGAGTGTTGCTGTCTATATATATATATATATATATATATATATATATATATATATATATATATATATATATATATATATATATATATATATATATATATATATATATATATATATACACTGTGTGCACAATTATTAGGCAAGTGAGTATTTTGACCATATCATCATTTTTAATGCGTATATTCCAACTCCAAGCTGTATTAACTTGAATGCTTATTGGATTTAAGCGTCAGGTGTATTTGTGTAATGAGGGAGGGTGTGGCCTAAGGAGATCAACACCCTATATCAAGGTGTGCAGAATTATTAGGCAGCTAGTTTTCCTCAGGCAAAATGGGCCAAAAGAGATTTAACTGACTCTGAAAAGTCAAAAATTGTAAAAAGTCTTTCAGAGGGATGCAGCACTTTTGGAATTGCTAAGATATTGGTGTGTGATCACAGAACCATCAAACATTTTGTTGCAAATAGTCAACAGGATTACTTAAGAAGCGTGTTGAGAACAAAAGGCCAAATTAGCTGCCAAAGATTTGAGAAGAATCAAGCATGAAGCTACCAGGAACCCATTATCCTCCAGTACTTTCATATTCCAGAGCTGCAACCTACCTGGAGTGCCCAGAAGTACAAGGTGTTCAGTGCTCAAAGACATGGCCAAGGTAAGGAGGGCTGAAACCCAACCACCACTGAACAAGAAACATAAGTTGAAACGTCAAAACTGGGCCAAGAAATATCTGAAGACAGATTTTTTCAAAGGTTTTATGGACCGATGAGATGAGAGTGACTCTTGATGGACCAGATGGATGGACCTGTGGATCAGTAATGGGCACAGAGCTCCACTCCAACGTGGAGGTGGGGTACTGGTATGAGCTGGTATTTTTAAAGATGAGCTAGTTGGACCTTTTTGCATTGAAGATGAACTCAAAATCAACTCCCAAACCTACTGCCAGTTTTTGAAGACACTTTCTTCAAACAGTGATACAGGAAAAGACCATGATTTTTATGCAGGGCCAATGCTCCATCACTTGCATCGAAGTTCTCCACTCGTGGCCAGCCAGTAAAGGCCTTAAAGATGAAGGAATAATGACATGGTCCCCCTTCCTCATCTGACCTAAACCCTATCGAGAACTTGTGGGCACTTCTTAAGCGCTAGATTCAGGGGAGAAAAACAATACACCTCTCTGAAGAGTGTCTGGGAGGCTGTAGTCACTGCTCCACAAAAAGCTGATCGTCAACAGATCAAGAAACTGACAGACTCCATGAATGGAAAGGCTTATGACTGTTATTGGAAGAAAGGGTGGCTATATTGGTCATTGATTGATTGATTTATTTTTTGAAATGTCAGAGATGTTTATTTGTAAATTTTGAGGTGTTTGTTTATTATTCTCACTATAACAGATGAAAATAAACAAAATGGGGTAGGAAAATTTTCATTTTCCTTTAGTTGCATAATAAATCTGCACACTAATAGTTGCCTAATAATTGTGACATATATATTATTCCCCTGATGATGTTCACACTCACATTTCCGTTGTGAAACATTCAGGTTTCAGGTTTATTAACATTTTGGATTGACTGATAGCACTGTGTTTGTTCCATATTAAAATTAATCCTCAAAAATACAACTTGCCTAATAATTCTGCACCCTGTATATTGTATCTATATATATATTATATACTATATATATATAGTTCTCATATATCTATATATATACAAGTGGAACCTCGGTTTGCGAGCATAATTAGTTCCAGAAAGCGTGCTGCAATCCAAAACCTGTATATCAAGAATTTCCCCATAAGAAATAATGGAAATTCAGATGATTGTTCCACAACCCAAAACTATTCATATAAAAAGGATTAATACAAAATATAAAAGTAAAATACATAATACAAATTAACCTGCAATTTACCTTTAAAAGAATCATGGCTGGTGTGAGTTTCTAAACTCATGTGGATTCCACCCAAGCGGACGACACGCTGAAGAGTGTCCCAAAGCAATCAGTCTCCCAGCACTGTAGCAGTTAAGCGTATAAAGCGATCAAAAGATCAAGGAACATTATAAAGATCCGCTGCAATAAATAACAGCGCTGTTGCTGTTTCAAACTGAATAAACTGGTGTTTATTCACACACACGTCCTAGCGCTGTAGTAAACAGAGAGGCTGGCGCGAGGGTAAGAGAGAAGAGAAGCGCTGTAAATAGAGAGAAGCTGGAGCAGCAAGATAAGGAGAGAGAAAAAGGCGACTGGGCTGAGCGGCGAGATAAGGAGAGAGAAAAAGACACGATGAGCGAAGGCGAGCAAGATAAGGAGAGAGCGAAAAAACGCACTGGCAGCGGCGAGATAAGGAGAGAGAAAAAGCATGATGCTGAGCGATATAAGGAGAGAACCACCATCAGCTCAGTTGTGATCACATCGCTCAGCAGACAAAGTGTATCCATACTACTCGTATTGCAAGACATGCTTCGTTTATCAAGTCAAAATTTATTAAAATTTTGCTTCGTCTTACAAACCACTAGTAAATCAAGTTACTCATAAACCGAGGTTCCACTGTAGTGTGTATATATATATACATATATATATATATATACATATATATATATATATATACATATATATATATCATATATATATATATATATATATACACATATATATATACATATATATATGTGTATGTATATATATATATATGTATATATATATATACTGCTCAAAAAAATTAAAGGAACACTTTTTAATCAGAGTATAGTATCAAGTCAATAAAATTTCTGGGATATTGATTTGGTCAGTTAAATAGCACAGGGGTTGTTAATCAGTTTCAGCTGCTTTGCTGTTAATGAAATTAACAACAGGTGCACTAGAGGGCAACAATGAGATGACCCCCAAAACAGGAATGGTTTAACAGGTGGAAGCCACTGACATTTTCCTCCTCATCTTTTCTGACTGTTTTTCACTAGTTTTGCATTTGCTATGGTCAGTGTAACTACTGGTAGCATGAGGAAACCTGGACCTACAGTGGTTGCAGGAAATCTAACTTCTCAGGATGGCACATCAATGTGTTTCATTGCCAGAAGGTTTGCAGTGTCTCCCAGCACTGTCTTAAGGGCATGGAGGATATTCAGGAGACAGGCAGTTAGTCTAGGAGAGCTGGACAGGACCATAGAAGGTCCTTAACCCATCACAGGGCTGGTATCTGCCCCGTTTGGACAAGGAAAAACAGGATGAGCATTTCAGAGCTCTACAAAATGACCTCCAGCAGGCCACTGGTGTGAATGTCTCTGACCAAACAATCAGAAACAGACATCTTGAGGGTGGTCTGAGGGTCCTTTAGTGGGCCCTGTGCTCCAACCACGCAGTGGAGCTCGATCGTCATTTACCATAGAATACCAGAATTGTCAGGTCCACCAATGGCACCTGTGTTTTCACAGATGAGAGCAGGTTCACCCTGAGCACATGTGACAGGCGTTGAAGGTTCTGCAGAAGCCATGGAGAATGTTATGCTGTCTGTAACATCATTCGGCATGACCAGTTTGGTGGTGGGTCAGGGTTAGGTATCAGGATGAAATCCTTGGACCCATTGTCAGACCCTACGCTGGTGCAGTAGGTCCTGGTTTCCTCCCAATGCACGACAATGCCCGGCCTCCTGTGGCAAAGTATGCAGGCAGTACCTGGAGGATGAAGGAATTGAAACAATTGAATGGCCTGCACGATCCCTGACTTAAACCCAATAGAACATCTGTGGGACATTATGTTTTGGTCCATTAGAGCTGCCAGGTTGCTCCTCAGACTGTACAACAGCTCAGGGATGCCCTCATACAGATCTGGGAGGAAATGCCACAAGACACCATCCGTCAGTCTCATTAGGAGCATGCCCTGACGTTGTCAAGCATGCATACAAGCTCGTGAGGGCCACACAAGATACTGAAAAGCATTTTGAGTAGCAGAAATGAAGTTTTTGAAAAAATGGACTAGCCTGCACATCTTCATTTCACTCTGATTTTAGGGTGTCTACACAATTGAGCCCTCTGTAGGCAGAAAACTTTTATTTCCATTAAAAGACTTGGCATCCTTTTGTTCCTAAGACATTGCCCTGTCGTAATTTGTATAGATATCCAACTTCATATTGAGATCTAATGTATCTAATGTGTTTCTTTAAAGTGTTCTTTTAATTTTTGTGAGCAGTGTATGTATGTATGTATGTATATATATATATATATATATATATATATATATATACACACACACATATATATACAGTCTTTGGGGTCTGAGCAACTGTTGCTGGGGGAGGAAGAAAAATGAAAAACATTATTTGTACAAAATCTTAATTTATTTATCCATTCCTAAATAATTAAATGGGCAGGCTATTTAGTATCAGTGCAATACGCTGCTTGTTAAACGGATGACTCAGCTCTTCACTGCAAGTCTGCGTGGATATTATGAACTATCGTTTCTGTTCAAGTTCTATTTAAATTTTAAATAGAAGGAATTTTTATTTAGTCGACAGAATATTATTCCGGAATAAATCAACTCAAACCTTAAATAACTTATAATATTTGGCTATATACTGTCTAAATTATACAAGTTAGAAATAATGTAAACGTTAAAAGAACAAACATTCAAATTTCTTTACTCTTATGTAATTTTATATAAAAATAAACTTAAATTTTAAATATCCCAAAGATTTTGCTCTCCATAAAATATATCCTGTCAAAATTATACAAATTCAAATATGAACATGCTGCATAACAAAACCTGGAAATATAAATAAAATTTGTTCTTTTCAGCAATAACAAATCAAATCATTCAGTTGTCTTTGCTCATATGTCATTTTATCAGAGCTGGACGCCTGGCATCTTTTTTTGGCAAGAAGTTTGTTTATGTTTGGTGTGAGGTTCTGTGTTGTGGAGATTGTCAGGATGGACTGCAGGTGCTGTGTGCTGTTTTGTAGTCTTCATGACTGAGAAGAGCTTCTCACACAGATATGTGCTACCAAACATGCACAAGGTTCGAGCCGCATGTAGAGCGGAGCTGGAGCATTTATGCGGTAATGGAGTGAATAAACTGTCGGGCCCTGCAGTATCGTACTTTGCCTTCAGTATGCCATTACACTGCAGCTCAATCACCTCCATCTGAATCTGCACAGGTGCAGTTTCCCCATCGACGCAAATGGGTTGCAAAACAACTTCGAAATTCTTTTTGTTCTTCAAAGTCACCAAAGCGCGGTGCGAACTCAGTGCGCAGTGCGCTCAGTTTATCAGCAAAATGCGTATTTGGGAACACCGTTGTGCCGACTTGGTTCAACATTACTTGGCAACAGGGAAAGTGGGGCAAGTTGCACTGGTGCATTTGTCTCCCATAAAAGCAGCTTCACTTGAAATCACTTTGTGAGTTTATACGGGTAAAAGCGTCTGCTGAAGTGTCAGATTCTTCTTTAACTCTTCTGTTTTCTGTATCTTGTGCATTGCATTTAGGTCTTTCAGGTTATCTTGATGTTTTGTCTCATAGTGCCGTCTTAGATTAAATTCTGTAATTACAGCCACATTAGCTCCACAAATGAGACACACAAGTTTACCGGCAATGTCAGTAAACATATACTCAGCCTCCCATCGGTTTTTAAAGGCTCTATGTTCAGAATCACCTTTTCTCTTCGGCATCGTATGGGCTAGCTTCGCAATAACTTGCAGCATCATAAGCTAGACTTGATTACGCGTAAGTGTTACGCAAGGCAGCTGAGCGCTGCATTATGGGATCTGTAGTTTATTGTGTTACCAGCGCTTATATCCCGACCATAATAACAATAATACAGTATATAAAATTATCTCGCGGGCCGGATATAATTACACGCCGGGCCGGATGACACATGAGTTTGACACATATGGACTAAATAGAACTTGAAAAGATATATTTTTTCGAATGTGATCGCGCAATTCAGATCGAGTTGACTCCACACTACAGTACAGAGTCCAGCGTGCTATTGTTGTTTTGCCTGTGTGCCTCAATAAGTTACCCTCCCTAGCTCTTACTTTTTACCGTTCATCTAATGAATACACTGAGTATGGCTTTACCAAAACAATCATTGATGCTGAATAAAATATCTATTATTCATAAAGCTTCAATTGGTGATCTGTCTTTCTGCGTTAACCGCATATTTTTTCATACGTCTCTAAACCAAGAGGATGCGAAGGTAAAATGAAAAAATATGCGTGCGTACATACTCAGTGCATCCCCTCTCGGGAATCGGACGTCGGCGCTAGAGGCGAAGCCTCTACTATTAGCCCGCAGTGTGGTTTGTCTATTTGGCGTAGCAGTGTAATTGGTTTTGTTCAGCATTCTTTGGAACTGTTGCTTTGTGTCTGCACACTGCGTCCAGTTCACGTGAGCCGCTGAATATGGTTTTATATGTCACTCGCTTGCTTCTAATTGTTTCGCTGCCTTCTTAATTATATAATGCATGTTTTCTTAAGCGCTTTTTGGAGCTCTTCCTGATTTTCTATGTACTGTGTAATTACCTGGGAGGCGTGATGATGTCACACGAAACTCCGCCCCCACGGCTTTCGAGCTCAACTCCATTACAGTAAATGGAGAAAAATAGCTTCTAGTTATGACCATTATGTAGAATTTTGAAATGAAACCTGCCCAACTTTTGTAAGGAAGCTGTAAGGAATGAGCCTGCCAAATTTCAGCCTTCTACCTATACAGGAAGTTGGAGAATTAGTGATGAGTCAGTGAGTCAGTCAGTGAGTCAGTCAGTGAGGCTTTGCTTTTTATTAGTATAGATTATCGTTATCTTCAAAGTCCCAGCAAATATTGACATATAATTTTTTGCCAGTAACATACAACCCTAGTCAGTTAAACACTCTACTTATTGAAGGGAGGCTGACAGACCTGATGTTTCAAAAGATGCCATAATCTTCTGTAATGGCATTATGGATCTCCAAAGTCTAATAGAAATATTGGAAATCACCATGTTGCATATTCCTTCTTCCTGCTGTGGTGTGACAACTGCTCTCCTTTCACCAGCATGAGGCAGATGCTCCATTCTGCATCATACATTTATGAATGTACAGTATTTACTTTCCAGTAAAATAACAGCAGTAAATGTGCAACATTGAAATAATTGTATGTGGTTACACACCTGTTTCTCTACAAAATTTTGAATGATGGAGGCATGGTTGACCATCTGACATTAGGCATACTTCGTTGTCCAGTCTCTGCCATTGTAAGACCATGGTTGATCACATGGTCCACAATTATTGCCCACATTTCATCTGAGGAAAATTGATGACCTTGTCCTCTTCTGCCTCTTCCTCTGCTATGTTGTGTTCCTCTCATCCTAGCCCACCACATTCTTATTCCCCTTCCTCTTCTTCCTCTTCCATGAGCAGACTGTTGTTCCTGTCCAAAATTTTCCTGCAATGATACTTGCATGTATCAGCTCTGTTAGTCTTTCAGACTAATGCTTAAGTAAGATTCCTGTTGCAGACCCTGTGAATTGGTCTCATTTCGTA
>NW_024377602.1:0-8555 GCF_016835505.1 Polypterus senegalus
CCCTTGTACTGAGATACATAGTTTAAAAAAGACTCTGTATATGATAGATAGATGGGGAAACACCAAAAAAGAATAAAAAAATAGTAAAAATTTTAAATGAAAAAAAGGCACCAAAAAAAGGCATTAAAAAAAGCTTTTAAAATTTACATGATTGATAGATAAACACAGATTAAAAACTCAGATTCCATAGATAGTTTGGGAAAGATGCCTTGTTAGATTGGCGATAGATGAGAAAAAAGGTTGTATTTCTTTTCCCCGCTTTTACGGGGAACTTCTTTCAAAATCAATTAGACTCTTATGAATAATACTGTGAGACGACGTTATTAAAGGTCATGTAATTTTATAATTTATAATATATATATATAATAGAAGAGAGAGAGAAAAAAGAGAAAAAAGGGCTTTTGACACTCAAACCCTTTATATGCGCGCTCAACCACCATAATGAGACCATTTTTGCGACACTCCCCAGCATGCTTGTGATGGTAAAGGGAGAAGAGAGAGAGAGACAACAGGTAGTGATTATTAGGGCCTGAATGACTAGACTGTGGTGGAATTGCTGGACATGATACCCTGCCTTTGGAAAGAGGGAGGTGGGAAAGGTGCTGTGTTATGAATGTATTATTTGTCCCAAGATAAATTATGAAGAAGTTATTCAGCTGGGCGGCCAGTTAAGACTCATTGTGCCCGGATGTGTTTTGAAGCAGGGCCTGTGCAGTGTCCGATTTTTCATGGTCTCCAGCCTAAGCCCACCGTGCCACATGACCTTCTTTACTGGAGTGAGGCCTTGAAAATTCAGAGTCTATGTATAAGGGGGTTAAAAATTAAATTTAAAAGTCATTTTTGAATACCCGTCAAAGGGGTGTGTGTTCAGAGTGCTCATTGGTCCCACAATAAATTAAAGGCGAAGTCAGATGCGGGAGACAGGGGAGTCCCTTTAATCGAGTCCCGCTCCACGGACTTGGGAGTTGAGTGACGTTATACACGAGTTCCGGCCCCTCCCCCTGCTTTCAACCAAAGTCACTCAAGTCTGGTTAGAATTGCCTGAAACGTTTTAAGCTCCAACCAGGGGAAAGGAGGTAGAGTGGGTGGGTGGAGATGCCTCACGTGCGTTTCATTTGTCCCAACAATGCCCCTTAAACCTGACTAGCTATTGTGGACGTTTGAGGAGCCAGGAATACGTGCAGCCTTGTGTTTGCAGCCCTTTTCCACTGGGGGCCACACCTCTGTCTTGTGGGAGAAGGGGAACTTGAAATTTATGTGGATTTTTTGATTGTCCACTAGCACCACTCCCATGTCCTCCTTGGGGTGATGATTTGGGTCGGAGGCATCTCTCCCATAACCAACACAAACACACTCTCTGGGCCTTTTTGTGCTGTCATCAGTAGCAGGCAGACATCTTTCAGAGTCCATGGAGAAGAACCACACAGACACTGCGGGACTGTGGATTTCCACAGATAAGGGACCGGAGGCAGGATTGCACACGCCCCTGCTGCTTCCTGCATTCCATTCCATTCTATCCATTACTTTATCTGCTTTGCCCCCTTGATGCTTTTTATGCATGCTTCCCACATGCTTGAGCGTATACATTGATACCTCTTTGGGGATCAAGAAGGTATGTGACTGGCGTTAATGACCGGGTTGCTGGTAGGGATTGGATGTCTTTGTCACTGGTAGGCCATTTTGGCTGCTCTCATTTAATGAAATGTTTTTATAGAATGTTTATATGAATTTGTTTCAGCTAAAGGGAATGCACAAACGTTTTGTATTTTTCAGTGTTAGGACGTCATTAAGGGAACTGGCTACAGGTGTGTGTGTGTGTTATTATATTTAATATGCGCAAAAAATTGTAAAAGACGAGAAAGCCCCACCGAGCATCCACCCTGTATTGAGCCGGGGTGCCAGTACTGTGAGGCAATTGATGTCACCAGTCTATTTAACATTATCGGATTTGAACTCAGGTTGCTGGAACTGTGAGGCTGCCTTCATAACCACTAACACATCAGTCAAAGCTTTAATTAGATTTTTAGTAAGACCGCTAACCCAAGGTGCATTGTGGGGGGTTACATAGAAAATGGATCCCCATTTCTAAAATTTGAGCTTTAACTACTGGGCCAGAGTGCACCATCTGCCTTTCAGTGGATTGTCTCCCGTGCTTTGGTGTCATGATCTAATGGCCTCGGGGTGGGTGGGTGACGTAATTCACTCAGGGTCTCACAGTGGGGGCTGACCTGGTGCTTCATCTCAAATCTTAGCCACTAAGGAGTCAATAGCTGGCTCAGTGAATACAGTAGATAAAACAAATCGGGGAGGGAAGGGGGCTCCTTTAGCATCACCTAGGCATTGCGTGATTGAACCGTGTCTGGGGATTGATGGGCTTTTGAGGGTTACCCAGTATGAGGTTGTTTGTGGAGAAAGGGGACATGAGGGCCCCAAATTCTGGTCTTCAGGGCAGTGAGCAAAGCTGAAACAGCAGCCTAGGGTTTTATAGTCCCAAAACGTGACCATGGGGCTACACTCTCTTAAAAGGCATTAGGTAAACTAAATATGAATATAGGAGCGAGGCATGTGACTGGAGTCACTCAGGGGTCAATGAAGCTGAAGTCTTGAGTTGTATAGTCCAACAGTGACCACAAGGGGCACACTGCATTTATGAAAAGTATTAGACAGTATGTATTGGCTTGGATTAGATAGATAGATAGATAGATAGATAGATATTATTAATCCCAAGGGGAATTCATAATCCCCGCAGATATGATACAAAGAGATTAGACTGGGGATCCGAGTCATTTCACTGAAGACACACTTTCAATTTAAACAGGTATATATTTTAGAACCTTCCTTTACCACTAGTGCCCAAAAGACATTATTTAAAATAAATATGTTTAGGAAGGGGTGGGGAGGTGATTGGGGTCACCCGGGGTTTAAGGGAAAAATTTAAAGTTTTAGTGGTTTTAACCACTAAAGGCCAAAAGGGACTTTTATCAAATATGGAATAATGGGGGGTTGGAGGGTGGGTTGTTGGGGGATTGAGTCACTGGGTTAAACAAAACGCAGGGTTTGGTTTTATAATCCCCCCTTAGCCACTAGGGTGCACACCCCAAAAAATTTTTGAAAACCCAAATTAAATATTGTAGTAAAGGGGGGTTGGGTGGTGGATTAAATGGGGCTACATTCTTTAAACATTGATAACTAAATATTTTATAAATTAGCCCAAAGGGGGTTCACTAATCAAATATAAGGTTTGTAAACCAACTAAAATAAATAGCGAAAAAAATTATCTTTAAAAGACATTAGATAGACTAAATTATAATGCAAAGCCCGGTAGGGGTCAATATAAAAATGGTGACTACTAGTATATTATCAAATGTTTAAAAAAAGGGGGGCTTTTTTTAATAGAGCTGCCATCTTGGTTTTATAGTCCAACACTGTAACAAGGGGCTTTAACCTAATAACAGGGCAGCAAATAGAATACAAGGATGGGTGGGCAGGTGACTTGTCATGCTGGGACACACAGAGGCTGGGGTATTTTTCGACGGGGATTACTTATTCAGCCCAAATTGTTGACGTTTTGGGCCCCGATCCTGGATCTTTGTCTGTTTTTCAAAATTTTGCTGGATGTTCGTCATGGGCTGCAGATCTGCTCAGACAGGTTTTTTCGGTGTAAAGAAGGATTAGGCTCCACACTTACTCGGTTTCTGTGCATGGAATTCATTACGTGGCTTGCCGTTCATGAATGAGCGACCAATATTGGTGAGCAAATTATAAGAAAGAATTTCAAAAAGAGAGGTTTCACGATATGTAAGATCTTTTATTGCTCCGAGGAAAATTTTTCGAAAAATGGGTTTAGCTGAGGGGAAAATTGTACCTCAAAGATTTATGCATTATATTTGAAGTCAAACTAGGCGAAGTCGGGCTCTCACAACCTCACAGACAGTATGCATTGCTTTGAGTTTTTTGCAAATGGCACTTTTATATACTGTAGGCGATGCGAAAATCTGTCTAAAAGTGCAGTTGCCAGGCAATTTGTAAAGTCTGTTTGGCCCCTGAAATATTTCCTTCAGGTTTCATAGTTTTTTTGGACACCTGCATGTGCAGACAATAAAGAAGCGTTTCATGCCATTGCAGGTACTCGGAAAACAGCCACAGCCCCGTAAAGAATCTCACAATCAGCCTAACTTCTCTACTCAGGATTTCCAAATGTGATTGGGCACATGGGACTGACAGAGTGAGTTTGATCAAAATTGGAAAAATCTCTCCTCCGATGAATAACCCAGACACAGTGTCTTCATCAAAATTTTGACCTCCGTCAATATCTCGATGGCGCCCAAAGTTCTAGGATATGACATTCCTGCAAGTGACCCAACAAAAATGTCCTCGGGAAATAGGGCGATGGGATTTTGCGGAGAGCCAACTCTTCAAGGTTAGGTCTGGACCTGTGCACTCCACCTGTTGTCTGCCTTCTTATTAGTTTTTAAAATGAATGTTTTTATATTATATATGATTTTTATGTCAAATTTTTAAATAGTTATATACCAATATTTACTAGTTTGAAGTATTTTCCCTGTACTTCACTTTAAACTTTTCCATGTTCTCTTGGCTCAGTCTGATCTGGAATATGACTATTAAATAATAATTAATCTGACACATAGGAAATGAAACGCTGCATTCAGTAAGTACAAGCACACTACTATTTGTCGGCCACTTTGCCAGCCGTCTTTTTCGGGTTTTTGGCCTTTTGCAGTGTTCCCCCTTGTGCAAAATACATCTTGAAATTCTTCATCCTTCGTAAAGGTCCTGCTCCGCTTATGTGAAAAAAAAAGGGCCGATCTTTCGCATTTTGTTGCAGCCTATAAAAGCTTGCTGATCTGGTTTTCCAGACTCCTATGTAGGGGCAATCGCGCCTGCGCCCTTCATCTCCAGCTCACTAATCTACTGCACGGCTGCGTTTGAAAACGACTTATCCCGGATGAGCTTCCCCGGCATTAAATCACCCAAGATGAGGCATCGATCCCGATGATTTAAGCACCGAAATCCCAGGTCAACAATGAAGCTGTAGTTTTGTGTTTTATAGCCCAAATATGGCCACTAGGGGACTTACCTTCAGAAAAGGAATCAGAGCAATGAATGTGAATATATAAGGGGGTTTTTGGGCCTGGACAGGTGACTTGAGGGCCCAATGGGGACACACACGAATATGACACAATGTGGATTCCGACTTGAGTTAATCAGGGTCACACAGGGCTAATGAGGCACTGGGAAAAAGCAGCCCTGGCACAGTATAAACCCTAGCCCACTATCGGTCCGCTGTCTTGCAAATAAACATCAAGATAAACCAGTAGTTTGTTAGTGGTGGGTGAAGTGGCCCCCCACTGACGTTAAAACACTTTGAGTGATTTGAGTGTTTCAGGTCTACATGAATGAAATTAAGATGGGTCAGACTTGAGTCATTTGGGGTCACACAGAAAGCTAATGAATACCTAACAGGCAGCTTGTGTTTATGTCAGGGTTTACCAGAAGCCGTTATATATCTGCACTGTGATTTTGCAGGGTTCGATTATGCAGCCATGGTAGTCTGTTGTTTGGGGAGATGAGCTTGATTACTTTGGTCTGGGTAAAGAAGGAGGCAACAATAAAGGTTTTGGTTGTTGGGTCACCCGACAGCTTGGCTTTAGCCACATTTGGTCTTTTGTGATGGTTTCGTGGCATGCCATGTCTTGAAAGTGTACCACCCATCTGTAAATTTTTGCATGACAAACACAATGAAATTCTTGCCATTCAGCCTGTGCTGGGTGACTTTATCCAGTCTGATGTAGCACAAAATGAAACCGAGCCTGTTATTCAGCCCCCAGGGGGCCATCCCAGTCCCCTCGGTTGCGTTCCGCCCCGGGCACTTGCAGGATTTTGTTCCTTTTTTGTTTAACTGTTCTTTTTACTTGGATTTTTTTGCGTTGTGGAAGGGGAGAAGTATTATATATCTGCACTGTGATATTAATTGCAGGGTTCGATTATGACATGTGTGTAGGTCTGTTGTTTGGGGAGATGAGCTTGATTACTTTTTGGGGTAAAAGGAAGGGGCAAACAAAAAAAAGGTTTTGGGTTGTTGGACTTCCGCTGTCCGGGCCCTTCTTTCCAAAAAAAAGGGCCCCCAGAAAGGCATTCGTGGATTGGGGCAGATGGGTGATTAGGTTTGGGCTTACGGGGGAGGTGGTGACGTGGAAACATCGGCGTGTTTTATAGGGCAACCGCTGACCACCAGAGGGCATCCTGTGTTTTTCCCCCCTTTAATAGACCAGGGTGTTGGCTAAAACTATCTAAAACCCGGCAGGGGGCACAGAAAAAAACCCGGACAGGATCCCATTATGAACACACACACCCCCCAAAAACACACTGGGGATTTAGCTATAAAATCATCACCATTTTTTACATTTATATACTGCAGTTTTTTCCCCTAAAAAGGCTCTCCGTGCAGGAGGATGTGGGAGCCGCCAATCCCCCCCAACCTGCATGTTTTTGGGAAAGTAACAAAAACAAATCACCCGGAGGAAACCTACAAGACAGGGAGAACATAAAACTCCAGGGGGGGCCCCCGGTTTAACCCTGGCCTCATTGGTGGGAGCAGGCCCCCCTTCATAAAATTGCTGGTAAATAAATTTGGGGGTCTTTTGGGGGGCGGGTATCAATATGAAATAAAGTGGATGCAGACCTGAGTTTTAAAACCCTGAGGGGGGTTTAGCACAAAAAAGTATCTAAGTTTGGGGCCCCCCAGCCATGGGGGGCCTTTCTTG
The DNA here is from genome assembly GCF_016835505.1 of Polypterus senegalus. Lineage (NCBI taxonomy): Eukaryota > Metazoa > Chordata > Cladistia > Polypteriformes > Polypteridae > Polypterus > Polypterus senegalus. The sequence continues at coordinate 6,786 of NW_024377602.1, forward strand.
AATGTGAATGACAGGGATCTAGTCACCAGGGGATGTGAGGCGGGGAACACTGGAACAGCCATTGTGTGCCCGACCACTAGGGGGGTCCATTGCCTTCAGATACAGTATTACCGGTTTAAAGGGGGGCAGACCGGGGTTTGGGTTTTGGGGGTCCGAAACTAAAATAAAAGTGGACTCAGACGATTTTGTGGGTTTTTAAGGGGCCTGGGGAAAAATAAATTATAAAAAGGGGATGTCATAATTCACCCCCTTTTGCCACTGGGGGCCCCTTCCTTTTTAAAATCATTAGCACCCCCCTTGAAAATACTGAGATCAGATTGGGTTTTTAATTCCGGGGTCCGTAAAATCTAAAAAAAGTGGACTCAGCCGGTTTGAAAGGGCTGGAGGCTGGTGACATGAAGAGCAGTTTTGTTTTTCGCCCCTTAGCCCCTGGGGGGAGAAAAAAAAACATAAACTAATTATGAATATCTTGTGGCGTTATTTGGGTCGTTCAAAGACGTAGATGAACATAAATATAAAGTGGTCTCAGACTTGAACCATTGACGGTCACATAGTAAGTCTGTAGTCTTGTGTTTTGACACCACTAGGGGCAAAAGTCATTAGGTGGTCTGAATGTGAATATAACATGGGGCTAGATGGGCTTTTGGAGTCTTTTAGGGTCACTGTAGGAAGCTGTTGAATTTTGCAACAGCAGACTTGTGAATCACCTAACATTAGCCACTAGGGGCACACAACTTTCAGAAAAGTCTGAAGATGAACTGAATGTGAATATAACATTGGGCTAGATGGGTTATTGGAGTCTTTCAGGTCACAAAGTAGAAGGGCGCTTGTACCTTGTTAGTCAATGCAATGAGAGGTCAAGCAAAATGACACATTTTATTAGCAAACTAAAATAGATTACAAAGGAAGCTGGGGAATATTGCAATAGCCGAATTATGTATTGCCTAACTTGGCCTTTAGGGGCACACTATTCTAGAAAAGACCTCGATGAACTGAATGTTACAGTTTTTCTCGATTGGTTTGGCTCATTTCTTGAAACCGAGATGACATTCTCAAAACCATAAGGTCATTTGGCCAAACAGTCTTACAGTGCTGCCCAACATTATAGCTCACTAGCAAAACAAATATCTTACCCCAAACTCTTCGTCCATGCTTCAAAGCAGATTCCTTTCCCATATAAAGGTCAGTACAGTCAGAATAGCACAGATCCTTCTCAATTGCCTTGGCACATGTGCATTCATTTAGTGCTTTTGTCAGAATACCCCGGATGGTTTAGCACAACACCATGGATCCTGCAAAAGCTCATATCTAACCCAAAAGAGTTTATCCATGTGTCAAAACTAAATATCCTTCCCATATAAATAGTCCATGCCCCCAAAATGCATTATACCTTTGGCATTGTTTAAGCACTGCAAGTCAAAATGCTTAGACGTTTGTCACTGAGGCACAGGTCTAGCAACAGAATACCACTATGAATAAAACCAAAAGATTTTACAGTAAAATCAGCCTCAATAAACCACCTACTCAAGAAACTGTAAACATTTTTATTCGTAAAAGAAATGTTAACATTAGAGAACATACCTGAAAAGAAAAATATACAGGATTCTGAAAATGTGAACAGTTATAAACACAAACAAAAAAACAAAAAACTCTAGCCCACCATACTGTAAATAAAGTCTCAGAACTATAGTACAGTAATTTCAGTGTCGCCATTGTCACCCTCTTCCTGGCCACCATCCTCATCCTTGGCATAAATTCTCATCCACATCG
>NW_024377603.1:0-4815 GCF_016835505.1 Polypterus senegalus
GGAATCATAAGGACCGGCATCGAGATCTTATTCAGGTTTGTAAGTCATGATAAGTTCAAACAAGTAAGCTGGACCTTGGCCATTTAATCTTTATATTTAAGGAGGATTTTGGCCTAACAACGGGCAAAAGGATTAAGAACTGGTTATGTGTTCATTTCTTGTTCTTGTAATAATTCTGAGCCTTTTGGATAACTGAGGCTCCCAAAAAGTTTGAGCAACCAGTGAACACCGCATTGCTGTAGTCAATCCTACTAGAATAAATCATTATTTTTTCAGGATCTTTTGTGGGACTTCCTCTGTCACAGGAATAGGCGACAGGTCAGAATTGGAAGCTCAATGCAGTCAAATCACAGGGTCCTCGAAAACCTGCTCTAGAATGGGACCTCAGCCCAGGGTTCCTTGTGTTGATGGAAAACTAAATTTGGAGTGTAATTGTTCATAGGATGCAAGACATTATTATTATACAACTCTAAAAATGATATAATCCCATATTTTTTTCCAAACAATAAAAACTTTATAAGTTTGAGAGGGTGGAAAAGTGGTTATCATGTAGAGGTGCCATAGATAAAATATTCTCTGACTTAAATGCTTCCTACATTGGTTCCATATTCTGGTGAATGAAGGACAATTGGGTTGATATATATTGATGATACATTGATTTACTGGTTTAAAAGCAAGGAATAAAAACAAGTACTGCAGGATTTCATTTCTATTGCAGACCAACCTGTGTGTTTCGTCTATTTGTGTCAATGCCCAGGTTTTTATACTTGTATATTTCGACAGAAAAAAACTGAAAATTAGGTTGAGCATTGCCTTCTATTTAGATCATTGTAGGGTTGCCCTTAGGATGCATGGATATTTTAAATTTCCCAAATAAATAAGGTTATGATTAAATCTAATTTCTTAACAATGATTTGTTAATGTATATTGGGATATTCTGAATTAGAAACTGAAGTTTTAGGGAGGATATTCATCTTGAAAGTGTTAATTCTACCTGTTAGATGGACAGTAGATCATATATTCATGTCTTGTGTAATTTCATCTTGAAAAAAAGCAAAAATTTGTTAAAAAAAGGGTTTTTATATTTACTTGTGATGTTTACACCTAGATATTTAAACTGATCTGCGACGATAAAGGAAGGTGTGCTAATATTGTGTGCAAAAAATTCACTGGAAAGAGCCCCTTTTTTCGAATTCATTTGAGTCAGATATCTTTTGAAATTCTGTTAGTGGTGTTAGGACTGCAGGCACAGAATTTTGTGGGTCTAAGTATGCATACATATCATCTGAATATAGTGATATTTTCTGTTCAAGTCCTACTCTGAAAATCCCTTTATCTCTGATCATTTCAAAGTGAACAGCAATGGCTCAATGGTGATTACAAATAGCAGTTGTACAAGGATCATCATTGTAAGTACCATGATATAGTTTGAAGTACTCTAAATAATGTTGTTAATGCAGTATTCTCAACCTGTGGCAGGCCCCAGGGCGCAAAGTAACAAAAGGGGGCATAAAGATGTGAAAAAAAAGAAAACAAGAATACAACAAACAAAAAAATGAAAAAACATCTTTGAAACCAAAACAAATTAACAAACAATTCTGATACTAGAGCAATAAATATAGGTTAGATAAATGTTGATAAGAGTTAAAGGTATAATAAAATACCATCTACTAATAAAAAAAAAAATGTTGGGGGCCACGTTAAAACTGTATGAAAACTCAAATGCAAATTCTTGGTTGAAAACTGTGAAAATGCAAACTGAAGCTTCTGGACTGGTATACGTTTTTACCCTAATTGGGAAAACCCCACTTATGCAAAGTGGTGAACAGGTAATTTTCATCCATATCAAATTTTTTTCAATCAAATAATAAGATCCTGGGTGTTGACTTTGGGGTAAATATTTTACATTAAATATGGTCAAACAGGAAACCAAATGTCTCCTTTAATAAATCTGGTTTTGGTTTTGATTTACTGAATGGACACTTTCTCAATCCTTCTGCTGGATTTTGGGGGAAATCAAATCATTATTCAGAGGAGATTGGTCTATTGATGCACATTGTAATAACCCCTTTTTTTTCTAAAAAAAATGGTATTTTTTGGTAAAAACGGGAAATTTTTAATTTCGACCTCAAAAATTTAAAAGGAGCAAAAATTAAAATAAATTTTTTTATAAATTCAGAAGGTAGCCATCAGGACCTTTTCATAAAACCGTGTGTAGAATTCACACTATAACATGGAAAAAAAGCGGAAATGTTCGTACGCACAAAAAAACCCAGATGCATAAATCTGTGTGTTCACCAACCATGTTTTTCCCTACAAAAACCCCGGTCCGGAAAATAATGCACATCCCCCTTGCCCCCCAAAACCTCCCCCCAAAATTGCCTCTTTGAATATGCAAAACAATATAAATAGCCCTTAAACTGCGCTCTTGAAAAGACAATGGGAAAAACACCGGGGGAAAAAGGAAGAATTTCAACGAATACCAGGGAGGGGGAAAAAAAATGTACTATTTTTGGTTTAAACAGTGGTATAAACAACAAAAATAAGTTGTAGTGACATAGGTGTCGGGGCTTCGACCTCAAAAATCAAAATCACACACTGCCAAAATAAAAAAAATTGTAATATCAAAATGCCATGAAAAATGAGTTAGCCCACCATCGAGTTTCATATAAAAAAAAATTTTTGGGGCAGAGAAAAAAATAGGGACACAGTGAAAAAAAAACTTCAAAAAGTCAAATTTCAACAATCCTTGTTTATTTTTTTTTTAGAACATCATAAACATCATCTTAAATCATTTTTAAATTTTAGTTTCTCCCTCCATTTTAACTGAAGTAACGTTAAATGCTTTTTTTTGTGTTCTTCTAAGTGCTCATTTTTGTGAATACTTCTTCTTAAAAAGGGCTTTTTCTTCCCCCGACTGGACACGAATCCACATTTTTGATATTTTACCGAATAATTAAAATCTGAGATGTTGCGATATCATTTTTTATGATGATAGGAGTAAAACTGTTTTAAACTGGGAAAACGATGGCACAGTGATGTAGGGGCTGGCGCCTTCCCGGGTTTTCTGCCCATGCAAGATCTTGCATGGGGCTTGACCTTCAATAAATAATTTTTACATCTTCCTTTTTAAAAATACTAAAACCCAATTCCTGTCATTCCTTTTCTTTCTCCAAATACCCAATGCCACACAATCAGCTCTGTAATAGGCGTTAATCCATTTTAAAGCTGAGACGGCAATTCTTCAAAACTTTTAGGAACATTGAAATATCTTCTTAGTACATGTAATTATTCTGTTCATCTATCCACCCAGTGTCGCACAGCCCTATCAAGAATACGGCGAGGCAGGAACAATCCCTGAACTAGCTAGTGCTGCGACACCATGTCCTTACATGTTTAATTATTAACAATATAGATTATTTAAATGAAGTTAAAGTTTTATCTGTATAATAAATATTTTTGCACTTCATCTTAAAAATGATATCGTCATCATATGTAAATACACACTAAAGTGGCTCAGGTTGTGCAATATTATAATTTGTATCCAAGTTTACAGGAGGTAATTGTACTTATAAGTACAAACAGTTCTACAAAGGGGCACTTGATGGACTGATTGATTGTGTTTTTAGTTCTTGGGACAAAACTGTTTCTGAACCGTGAGGTCCGTACAGGAAAGACTCTGAAGTGTTTGCCATAGAGAGCAGTTCAACGGCAGCATGGCTGAGGCAGGTGTGCTTGATGCTGTATCCGATAATTCTCTTTCCGAACAGCTGCTGTAGAGCTGTGAATTCACACTCAGATACAGTGATATAATACTCAGAGTGGGGGCAGTGGGAGTAATTGGAAAAGATGATCCGCTGTGGGACCCCTAAGGAGCAGCTGGAAAAAAAGAAGAAAAAAGGTGCAGTGAGGGTAACAACTAAAGCAGCTATTATATTTGGGAATGTTTTATTCCGTGGACCCAAAATATTGTTACAGGTTAGTTACAATCAGATGCCTTAAACTAATAAACGATATGTGGTTAATTTCAGTGTATTGGATAAAGCCACCTCAGGGATGTGGATCCAAAAGAAAGGGAACCATACTGGAACAAAAGCACTGCTATGATGCTGGGTGCGGCAGTTTGCAAAACCGAGAGAACTTTCGTACACCAGGGATTAAGATGGCGTGAAAATGTTTCGGTTTTATACATCTGATTTGGCGTGGAAATGGCGATCCCACATTTTTGCGTAAGCACCATTTATAAAGAGGCCCCTGATGTGTTCTTGGTCAATTCTGGAATTCACTGATTAACTCTGAGGCTTTTTTGGTTTCCCAAATTTTTTTTTGTGGAGAGATATGAGATAATCTGTCCTCTTAAAAATGCCTTCAGAGTTTCAAGAGTATTCCTGCAGAAACCTCTGAGGATGAGGGTCAATTTTCTTGGATATAAATTCTGTACAGTTCTCGTGGGCTAATCACTGGGGGTTATGACAGCAGCTGTGGGGTGAGTATAGGGGCATAGTGATGTGAGTTCCATGATCAAAGGGCAAGGTCAGGGAAAAACAATAGCATCGATTTGAAGATTTGATCATGGGCAAGATTTATTATCTATAAAAGCAATCAATTCTTGAGTAATAATGATGTATGCTTGTGAAAAGCATGCCCCCCGGGCCAACAGACAGACACCAGAATGTCCATGCACACATTTATTAACTTCACAGCCCACAATGCCAACAGTCTCAGTTTCTTTCTCTTCCTCTATCTCTCCTCAATGACCTCCCCCCCTCCAAGCTTTCCCTTCCTCCGACTCGCTTGTCTTCTCAGGGGCCCCGG
>NW_024377604.1:0-7115 GCF_016835505.1 Polypterus senegalus
CAAGTTAATGCCAAAAAAAGTGTCATTTCAAGATCTCTAATGGGACTGTGTAACTCTGCAGAAATTTCAAAGTTTTAAATGTTTGTTTAAAAGTGAGTTTTGGGTTATATTAACTTTAAATTATAAACAATTTTGACACATGACATGTGATATAAATAAATATGTCCAAGTTCTGTTGTGACTCAAAAAAATATCATTTTTCTAAATGGTTTTCTCCACCCATTAAGTAAATTTCAAACTCTTAATTTTTTGGTGTCTTGCAGCCTATTAAACATTAGAGATTTACCTTTCTTAGAAATACAAGACTCAAGAAAGCTGAATGCTTTGGGCAATGCTGTCAATGGAAAAAACTGGTGACTGAAATGACTCAATTTAATCAAAAAATAATTTGACAAATTTTCAGGCCTGGGGCCTCATGTATACGTTGTCGTTAGAATTAGCACTATAAACATGAGCGTCTGGAAAAAAGCGGAAATGTGCTTACGCAAAAAAAATGCAGATGCATAAATCTGTATGCATACCAACTACCACGTTTTTCCCGCTACATAAATCCGGTCAGCGTGAAAAGTAACCCCCGTCGCAGCCTGCTGTCGCCCAATTCCTCCCAGAATTACGCCTCTTTTGAATATCAAATCAATATAAATAGCTCTTAAGCTCAGCCTTCTGTAAAAAGGCAATGTCAAAAGCAAGAGGGAAAACAGAAAATTTCAGCGAATCCCAAGTAGAGGAAAAAGAAAAACATATTATTTGTTGGTTTAAATAGTGGGTATAAACAACAAAGGAAAGTTGATCAGTGACAAAGCGTGTCGGGAGAAACTTCGAGCAGCTCAAGTTCACAAAGTCACACAGTGCCGAAATAAAAAGTTCTCACATATCAAAGTCACCATCTGAGTGTCATATGAAAGCTGTTTAGGGTACAGATAAAAAAGGCACACAATGAGAAAAGGCATGAAATGTCACTTAATCTCTAATTACCACTTGTCACACTCGTGTGCATGGGAAGCAGCTGAAGGGCTTAGACAATACTGTTTATACATCTGCCAGGAAGCGGGTCTTGCGCTCTTTCAGGTTCTCTGCAGGTCTTACCGGGAAATCCCACCAGGAACCGCCATTTCCAGGAAGGCACACCACCTCGGTTCCGGCCCCAAGAATGAGGTCACTTCCGGTTCCGGCCCCAAGGGTGATGTCACTTCCAGTTCCGGAAGGGCGACATCATTTCAGCCCTCCCAGGCTATAAACACTGCCCTTTGCTAGGCAGGCAGTTCTGTTTGGACTCTGTTGTGGAACAACTGTTTGAAAATCCTCAAATACTTTTGCAGCGGGGAACCGCATTAAGCGGGTGGCTGCCCCAAACCTTTTCCGCCTCTGGTCTCCAGTTCTTACAGTGGCGGGGTCGGCGGGATGGTGTCCCGAAGAACCGGGACCCGGACTTTCAGGAACCAGGTGGGTGAGTCGGGGGCCCGAGTTTGGGGCAGGGGAGTGCGCGGAGGGTCAGGGGGGCGGTGCAGGCTCTGCTCCACGAGCATAACCAGGCTACCACCCCATCTGGTGGAAGGTGGGGACCCACAGGGTGGCTGGCTTCGGGGGAAAACACGAGGTGGCTCAGTATGCTCTTCTGGGTAGGAAAGCCGAGGCCGCCCATGGGACCAAGGTCCCTTTGCGATGGGCTGTTCCCAGGCGGCAGGTGAAGTATATAATAGACTGGGATTTTTACCCCAACTAAAGGGCTGTCAGAGCAGGCTATGGCTCTCCTGGCACAGGTGGAGTGAGTGGCTACGGCCATTTGATCGACCCCTTGCAAATGGTGCCAAGTGGCCTTTTTTTGCTGCTAGCGGATACCCCAGGAATTTCCCGCCGGCCTGGGGATTCCATTCCATGACGAGCTGCTACAGCTCTTGCAATCCCAGAGGCCCGGCTGTGAAACCGGGAAGGCAGAACAGCGCTCTGTGGACTACCAGGGAGTTATGTCCTCAAAAGCAGCCCCTTTCCCCGCCGATCAGAGCCTTTTCCCAAAGTGGCGGGCCGTCTGGCTTGCGACCTGTCGGGGAAAAAACCCGGACCGTGGGGACAATGGGGGGAGGTTGTTTGTGTCCCCTTAGCTCCCCTGGCGGATAAACATGCGGAGAGCTTCTTATTAATGGACATATGAAAACCCGCTGTTTGATTCCGGCAGTAGCGTGTCTTCGTTGCTTTCGCCGTTTTGTTCCGCCAACAATGGATTAAAGAAAAGACCAGTCTAAAATGTATCACGGAGATATCCTTTAAATACGCCGATTATTCATGTATTCTCGGAGGAACCCTTGGGACTTCCCGTGGCGGTACACCCGGATCCTCCGTTTCCGTAATCCTCGGGGGACTGGTCTGACAGTAACGGGTGTTTGAAGCATTCCCGAAAAGCTTTTGGCCTCGTTATAGATGAAAAAGACTCATCTCAAGCTGTTTCCCACACCGTGTAATCAGCCGACAGGGAGTGGGGCGGTAGGCCAAGAGAGTGGCGAAGATACTCCCGGACGTCGCGGGCTACTCGTCATCCACTAGCCCGGCGCGAGGAATTCTCCGCCCTTGGGGTGGGGCCGGCCCCGGCTCTCTGAGTTGCACTTTCAGTTTAGGCGACCCCGGTTTCTTTCAAGAGAACAGTGGAAGGGCGACTCTCTGGAAGCACATAAAGAAATGCAGTGGTTCTGTTACTATTAGCCGCATTTGCCCATGCCACAGGGACCTCACTTTGTCATGGATAATGAATTATTTTCGGGTTGCTGAACTGAGGGGAAGGTCCGGAAAGTTGTTGCTAGTCCCGGACCTACGCGGCAGGTTTGCGAGTTAGCCCACTCTCACCTTTTTGGGGAGGCCATCTCGGCTCCGATAAAACATTAGAAGCGCATTAAGCTCCGTTTTTTGGCCCGGGGATTAATGAGGAGGTTACCTTTTGCATTTCCTGCCGGGTGTCAACTGCGGCAAATTCCTAGGAAGGACCGTGCTCCTCTGATTCCCCTTCCCCTTATTGGCGTTCCTTTGACAGGATTGGGTGGATATAATTGGACCCTGGAGCCCTCAGCCGAGGGGTATAAATATATACGCCTCCTCGTGGATTATAACCCGATTCCCTGAAGCCGTTCCATTGCTCTACCACTAAAAAAATTCACGGGAACTAGTAGGAGTCTTTTCAGCGTGGGGATTCCTAGAAGTCCTGGGCCCGGGCCAAAGGCCTTTCACCTCGGAAACGTTCAAGGAGACTGCCAAGTTACTGAAAATAAAGCATTTAAAAACCTCGGTGTATCATCCTCAAACCGATGGGCTAGTGGAGAGTCAATCAAACTCTCAAACCAAATGCCCACGTAAGGTAGTCAAGCAAGGGGTGGGAGGTTGGGGCCAACTCCTCCCTGTCCTCTTTTCCTACCGGGAAGTCCCTCCCAAACCTCTCCGGTTCTCTCCCTTTGAATTACTATGAGGAGACAGCCCGGGGCTTGTGGGAAAAATTTTAAAAAGAGGGCTGGGAAGGGAGGCACAGCCCTCCACTAACATTTTGGGGTATATAGCCCAGTTGCGATAGATTTGATGTAATAAGACCTATACTAAAAGTCATATCGGGAGGCACAATCAGCACAGGCCGCCTGTATGGCCGTGGGTCGACTCTCGGGAGTTCCCAACGAGGGGATGGGGTCATGGTATGGTTCCTACTTCACACTCTAAACTGCTCGCCCTTGGCTGGGCCCCTCGAAATTTAAAGGGGAGGAAGGGATTGGGCGACTATTTGGTGAAACAGCCCAATGCCGACCAGCTGGCGAATATATCATGTAAACCTGCTGAAACCGTGGAGGAGAGGATCCCCATCCCTCCTCCGGACACCCTACTCTCTCTTGGGGGAAGTAAGTGCCCTTAATTTGGTGGCTATCTCCCAGACAGAGACAGGAGCTCGGGAAACGCTATCTCGGTCCCAGAGGTTTTTAAAATGAACAACCAGGTGGGACCTCTCTGATTGGCCCGACATAGTGACTGACCGGGGTGATAGTCCGTGGCGACCCCACAGACTCGGAGGCAAAGAAATAGAAGTGGAACTGGAAATCAAACGAATGCTGGCACTAGGGTGTCGGGAAAGTAGTGTCCCTGGTCCAGCCCCATCGTCTTGATTGCTAAGCCTGACGGCAGTTGGAGGTTTTTCAATGACTTCCGTCGGCTCAACCAAGTTTCCGATTTGATGCTTATCCCATGCCTCGCGTGGGCGACCTCCTTGAGGCTGGGACCAGCCAAATTCTGACTACACTTGACATGACAAAGGGGTACTGGCAGGTTCCTTTAGCGGAGTCCGGGAAAGGGAAAAACCCCCGTTTAGCACTCCCGCGGACACGCGTTCGTGTCCTTCCCTTCGGGTTGCGGGCCTCCCACTTTTCAGCGTCTGGTGGACAAAGTGCTCCGGCCCATAGCTCGTTCTTGCTGCCTATCTGGATGCGTTGTCATCTATTCCAACACCTGGAAGGGCACATACAGCAGGTCACAGCAGTATTGCGGACATTGGGAGGCGGGCTCCGCATCAACCCCAAAATGTTCCGGGTTGAAGAAGCCAAATATTTGGGCTACCTAGTGGGCGGGTACTGTGAGGCCACAGTGTTTCCAAGTTGCAAGCCATAATGGCCTGGCCCGTCCGCAAACCAGCGGCAAGTCCCAAACCTTTCCCGGTTTGGCGGGTACTACCGCGGTTTGTCCTCGTTTCTCCGAAGGGCGCCCTTGACCGACGACAAGAAAGAGCTCCTAATCGGTGGTATGGTCTGATAAGGGGGGTGCATTCAGTGACTTAAAGGGCTCTGACTTCAGCACCTATCTTAATCTCCCCAACCCCTCTCCCCTTTTTTCCTCAGGCGGACCGGACACAGGCTTGGGAGCCGTGTTGAGCCAAAACGTCGGCGGTTTGAACACCCGTTATGTACCTGGGCGGAAACTGTTGGACGCGAGACCAGGTGCGGCGGTGGAGAAGGAGGCTTTAGCGTCAAATGGGCGGTGCGCCTGGTACCTACCTCTTGGGTGGGGTGTTCCTCTGGTGCGGATCATGCGCCTTTAAAGTGGATGGCCCTTCACGGGGAGTGAATCCAGCGGGTCCGCGAGGTGGTTTCTTGACCTGCAGCAGTACAAATATCAGCTGGTTCCCGACGGGTCCCTTCATGCCAGCCGATGCCCTCTCCGGGCCCGACCTCCGGTGCAGGTTGCCCGACCAAGGTCTGGGCTAGGGGAGTCTTTCACCTGCTGTGCATGGGGAAGCAGCTGAAGGGCTTAGACAATACTGTTTATACATCTGCCAGGGGCGATCGCTGGCAGCTCTTTCTGGGTTCTCTGCAGGTCTTACCGGAAATCCCACCAGGAGCCGCCATTTCCAGGAAGGACACACCACCTCCCGGGTTTCCCGGGCCCCCAAAAATGAGGTCACTTCGGTTCCGGCCCCAAGGGTGATGTCACTTCAGTTCGGCCCAGAGGCGACATCATTTCCGCCCTCTGAGCTATAAACTCACTGCCTTGCTTAGGCAGGCAGTTCTTTTTGGACTCTGTTGTGTGAACAACTGTTTGAAAATGCCTCAAATACTTTTTGCAGCGGAACCCCATTAAGCGGGTGCTGCCCAAACCTTCCAGCCTCTGGTCTCAGTTCTTACACACTTAATCCGTGTTTATTTTGTCATTAAAGTAGAACATCATAAACAATCTTTAAAATCATTTAATTTACTGGTTTCTCCAACCCCATTGTAACTAAAGTAGCATGTTAAATGCTTTGTTTTTATTTGATCTTCTATGTACTCTATGTGTGTGAATCACTATGTGCTTCGGCTTTCTCTTCCTCCGCCCAGAACACAGAATCCATTACATTCATGATATTACAGCTTTTGAATAATTTAAATACTAGGATGTATCGTGATATCATTTTCATGATGATAGGGTTAAATCATGTTATTAAACCAGGGAAAACGGTGGCACAGTGATTGTTCATGTCCCCCCAAGATGCTTGTTTTGGTGTGCTACCTTGATGAAATACTTTATTGTAGCAGTACTGTCTCTCTTTCAACCATTACTAACCTCAATTCCTGTCCTTACTTTTCTTTCTCCAAATACCCAATTGCCACACAATCAGCTCTGTAATGAGGGGTTAAGCCATCTGAAGCTTAGAAACGGCAATTCTTCAAAACTTTAAGAACTTCAAAATATCTTCTTAGATGCGTGTTTAATTATTCTGTCCATCTATCTTTCCATGTGTAAGTCCAGCAAGAATACAGGCCGAGGCAGGGAAAATCCCTGAACTAGCTAGGGTGTGCCACCATGTAGTTAAAGTTAAATTTTTTTCTGTATAATATAATAAACATATTTTGCTGTATTTCATCTTAAAATGGTATCATCATCATGTATATCTGGCCTTTATAAAGTGGCTCAGGTTGTGCAATATTATAACTGTAGTGCAAGTTTACAGTGAGGCGATTGTACTAATAAGTACAAACAGTTCTACAAGCACATTGATGGACTGATTAGTCGTTTAGAGTCCTTGGGGTGAAACTGTTTCTGAAGTCGAGGTCAGTACAGGAAGGGTCTGAAACATTTGTCATATGAAGTAGTTCAATAGACAGCATGGCTGAGGCAGCGTGTGCATGATGCTGTATACTGATAATTCTCTTTCCCATCAGCTTCTGTCCTGCTGTGATTCACACTCAGATGCAGTAATATAAATACTGTGCAGTGAGGTAATATGGAAAAAGATGATCTGTTGTGGGATCCCAGGTTTCAATTAGAGTAACAGCGCTAAAGCAGCTATTGTATTTAGAATAGTTTTGACCATTCTCTGGACCCTTATATGGTTACAGGTCTTACAATCAGATGCATTAAACTAATAAACAATATGTAGTTAATTTCAGTGTATTTATAAAGCGCGTCAGGGATGAGGATCTAAAAAGAAAGGTAACCACACAGGAACAGTAGCACTGCTTTGGCGTGGGTGGTGCGGTCTAAAAACAGAGCAGAGAACTTGCTCGACAGGTATGAACTCCGTGGAATTGCGTGGCTTTCCCAAGTTTATTTTTATACATGGGTTTTGAGCGTGGAAAGCGTTCTTACAACATTTTTTGCTTATGCACCGTTTTCATAGGCCC
>NW_024377605.1:0-9275 GCF_016835505.1 Polypterus senegalus
GACGTCCTCATTTGTGTCATGAGAAGCAAGAACGCTGACTGAGCAGGCAACACACGGACTGTGGTTGAATAGCCAGTTAAAACCTTGCACAGTGGTGAACCAGCCAACCTACTAGCTCTCCTTTCCGACTTTGAGAACGTGGACTCAGCCAACCTGTTGGTCATAGGAGATGGCACACCGCACTTGATCAGAGCCTGTAAGAACCATGCAAACTGGTGGACTCAGCCAACCAACTTCAACACGGTCAAAACAAAATGTTAACTGTAAAAAAAAGCGTTACCATCTCCTTTCTTTAAGGACTGAGTGAGGTGGACTCAGATCTGCCCGGTCTCGGTCATAGGAGATGGCCACCCAAGCTACCACAACATACTCAATTCTTGTCATTCAGGCGCCATGCCTTCCAGTCCAAATATCCATCTTTAAATATGTTTTGGGCAGGCTTTTACAAAGTTAGGGCCAATCAAAACGTTTTAAGATAAGATTTTTTTTATGATAACCCGCAAATATATTTTTAACCAATCAACAAACACATGCCTCATATTAAGCTAGCCAATGGAATTAAGCCTTGCTGGTTCGGGCGTGCGCCGAGTACATCGAGCACTTCCCAAGTTCGGAACAGCTAATCAGCATACAGACCGGGCGGCGGGAATGTGAAAAGTCTACAGCTGAAAGACAATATGACGCGACTGGAAAAAATGTATGAACTGGTGTGTCCATGAAAACTCTGTTCTCATATGAATTAAACCGTAAAAGACAAAAACATCGTAATACATACAATGCTGGCGTGGGTATTCGGTTGTCATTTCTAAGCAATGAGATTTCGGTTCATGTCGGCAGAACAGCAAAAGTAGAACATGTACTTTTAAAATGTGTATAGTGTTGTGATTGTGCATTACTGTATGATATTCTATTATAGACCCATAAACTAAATTGTAAAATGGAATTCTAGTCTTCTTTACAAAATTAACTTTTGTCACGGGGGACAATGAATATCTGTTGCGGCTCTTTGATACAAGACGTGTGTACTTGGTCGGTGGGGCCTTGTTGGAACATTCTAGGAGGTACCCATAGAATAAAATGATACACGGTGAACGATATTACCATGAATTGCATCTATAAGTGATAACGGTAGAACTTGCCAGAGGTACCCGATTACATAAAATAAATGATGCAATTTAATTGTAACTGTGTTTTAGCAGTTATATTTCACCCCATGTCAATAAACGATACCATTTGATTATATCATGTTAGATGGTTATCGGTCCATTATATATAACGGACTTGTTCGGAATTACACATTAAATATTTTAATGCATTTTGCAATCCTGGAGCGTTATAGCTCACTTCTTGATTGGATGAAATTGATACACACCTTCTGTTCGATATAGAATTAGCAAGGAAATGGCAGGTAAAGATTTGTACATTATATATTAGTGCATGATTAGTGAAAAAATCTACTAGTTTGCTCCTAATGGATATTTATGTACAAAGTTAATTTTAAAATACAGCCACTACATTTTTATTTATTTAATTTATTTTTTAACTATGATTTTCAGCACGTGAGAAATTGCTTGAATCTTGATTAATGACTGCCATGCCGAAAAAGAGCACCACAAAGCAACCAAAATGTGTATCAATGACGTTACCAACTGTGACAACACCCTGGCAGACCACAGGTATGAAAACAAAAAAAAAATAAAAAATTGGTGTTTAACGAATCCTTTCATTGTTAACACCAATCTGGTTCTGTATGTAGTTTTGTGTTCGCACAACATGCAACAGGGCATCTGTTCTGTCAGGGCCGCTGTTCCTTGCTTGTTCCTTTGCTGACCAAGGGCCTCACAATGGGCAAACGGTATAGAAAGCCAGACTCCTTGGGACCACGGGCGCTGCATCGTCTCCAGTTGAGAGCAAAATGGGAGGCGAATGTGCAAGTGGCGCGAGTCACGATAGCTCGCCAATTGGAAGATCATTTGAAACTGGAAAGGCCTTGCAGTCCGCACTTTCACCTACTCCACGCAAGCCGGGAACATCAGCTTTAATAGAAGCGTGCCACTTTGCCTATGTTGCACGAAAGCAGAAATGATCTGTCCGAACTGAAGGTGATGATCGCGGAGCTTAAGCAAGAGATAAAGGAGGACATAAAGAAAGAAATAAATAGTATGCTCAAGACAAACGAGAGGATAAGCAAGAAGGCAACTGAGAAGCTGCAGCAAGAGCCTCGGCAGGATAATAAAGACTCGGGAGAAACAGTATATATTCACTGAGGGCCTTTAAATGTATGCTGGAAAAATTGAGGAGCACATTCAGGAAAAGCGTGTCTAAACTGAACACACTTGCCGATCAGCTGGAGGATGTTAAGCAGACATTCACGACTCTAAGTGAAACAGCTGAAAATCTAAGCGTCAGCGCTGATGGAAAAGCAACAGCTACCAATTCCGAATGCAAAAAACTTGGAGACAGACTTGCTGCTCTGGAAGATGGAAGCAGAAGGAATATTAGAATCAAAGGTCTACCTGAGAATCGTGAAAGTCCAAACCCAGTGAAATTCGCAGTTGAACTATTTTCTAAAAATAATTGAGAAGACTTTAAATCAGATACTAAGACAGAGCTGCTTGTCATGACACGCGGATCAAATACCTTTAAACCTAAGTCTTTTATTGTCTGCTTCGAGAGATTACTATGTAAGCTAGATGTGATGGCACTCCTCAGACAGAAGCAAGAGATTACATTTGAAAATAACCACATTACGTAATTTTCCCGATTTCTCTCCACCAACAGCTACTAAACGTGCAGCCTTCTACAACATTAAACAGCGGTTATGGCAAGCCGATATCAAATACAGCCTCTTGTATCCTGCCAAACTGAAAGTGGATGTTCAAGGCCAATACTACATCTTCTCCAGCAAGGAGGAAGCAGAAAGAAATTAAGAAAGCTGATCCGACAATATTCTGAAACAATAGTGAGTGCATGCTGTCATGCAAGGAGATATCACCTGCTGTCTGCTCCACTTGTAATGATACGGGTATTATAATTATGCATCCTTTTCATTACTCGGATGCTTTCTGTTTATGTTTTTATTACATTTATAGACGTGGGTGTGAAAGAAATTAGTTTTTTATTTTTTTTTTTACTACTACCCTAAAGGGGACTGTACAACATCATACCCTTAAGTTTATTGTTGTTATTGAATTAGGATTTACTATGCATATCCTGGACCACTTTCTAACACCATTCCCTGGGTTTATTATCTTAATACTTTATTGCTGAAGATTAGATTTTATGCTTATAGTTTGTTAATGATTATATTTTAGGCATGTAGTTATTTTGACTATATTGGCAATAGATATCTCTACTTTTAATCCTCAAACGGCAGTGCTGGGGGCTTATTTTGATTTGGACATGCTCTGTCTCTAGGTATGTCAGAGGACTGGAGATTTTGTGAAGTGGGGTCCAGCCTCACATGGGTAGGCAAAATGGGGGTTGGAAGATAAGGGAGGAGAGAAAGAGAGCAGGCTATATCTAATCTATCCTTGTAATCCTTATAAATTATAACTACCAACGTAAAAATAGGCTGTATGGCAATAACTCGTGGGGAAATAGGAAATTAAGGTTAAAGCTGTCTCCCTTCCAGTTAAGAGTATAAAATGACATGAAAAACTTGGAATCAATGTCTCCATGATGTGACAATTAACTTTGTGAGCTGGAATGTTAAAGCCCTGAATCACGAATTAAAGACAAAGAAGTATTCTCTCACCTCCTTACTAAGCAAGGATCAGTTCAGGCTGCAAAAGGACTGTTGGAACATTCTACTTGGTACCCATAGAATAAAAATGATACCGGAAAAAATTGAGGAGCACTGGGTAAATGTTCCATTCTAGCTTTACAAAGAAAACTAGAGGTGTGGGAATTCTCATACATAGAAAAGTCTCATTTGTAGCATCAGATGTAGTATCTGATCCTGAAGGGAAATGTGATGGTCATGGGCAACTTATTTAAACTGTAAAATAATTTTGATAAATGTTTATGCACCTAATGTCGATAGAATTCATGCAAAATGTATTTGCATCCATTCCCAATGTGAACACTCATAAAATTATAAAGGCTGGGGTCTTTGTGTTTTAAATCCACTCTTAGATAGATATCTCCCTGTGACAGAGTCCTAACACTGCAAAGACAATTACACAGTTTGTAACTGACCACAACTTATCAGACCCCTGGAGGTTTCTAAACCCAAACTCAAGAACATATTCTTTCTACTCACCAGTACATCATTGCTACTCAAGAACTGATTATTTCTTTATTGATGATAATTTCTTGCCTACGATTAAATCTTGCAAATACGATGCTATTGTTATTTCTGGCCATGCACCTCTGATCTTGGAGCTAAAGTCATTATGCCTCACACACACTCACCTCGCAGATGGTGTCTTAACCCGCTTCTATTACCGGCCAAGAACTGTATACTGAATTTATATCTAAACAAATCAGTTTCTTCCTAGAGACAAATACATCCTCAGAGGCTTCTGCAGGAATACTCTGGGGGAAACTCTAAAGGCCTTCTTAAGAGGAAAGATTATTTCATATCTTTCCCACAGAAATAAATTAGAAACCAAGAAAGTATCAGAGCTAAAAAACAAAATTACTAGAATAGATGAACATGCCAGGCTTCCAAGGAGGCTCTACATAGGAAAAGGCAGACTCTGCATTCAGAACTCAACCTCTTGACAACTAAAGAAACTGATCAACTAATTTATAAATCCAGAAATCATTACTATGAACACAGAGAGAAAGCTAATAAGCTCTTAGCTCAACAAATCCACAAGCAAGAAGTCTGCAATGCAATCCCAGTAATCACCAACACAAATGGAGATGAATTCATTGACCATAAAAATATAATGTACACATTTAGAGACTACTATAAATCCTTGTATTCTACTGGGTTTAATGACGACAACACGCAATCTAATGCATTTCTGGATACATTACAGATACCACAAATAGCTAATTTTAGTGCAGAGGAACAGGATAAACCTTTGGTGCTATCAGATTTACTAGATGCTATAAATTCACTTCAAGGCGGGAAAGCAGCAGGCCCTGATGACTAACCTGCATAATTTTATAAGACATTCTCTGCTCAGCTAGCTCCCCTTCTATTAGCAATATTTACAGAAGCTGGTGATAATCAAATTCTACCTCAAAGTTTTAAGCCAAGCATTAATCACCGTCTTTCCTAAATAAAATAAGGACTTATTACAATGTGCATCATAAACACCAATTTCACTTCTGAATAATGATGTTAAGATACTCTCAAAAATCATAGCTAGAAGGATGGAGAAAGTGCTGCCTTCAGTAATCTCAAGATCAAACTGGATTTATCAAGTGTCGACACTTCTCTTCCAATCTTCGACACCGGTTTAATGTAGTATACTTGCCAACAAAGTCAAACACCCCAGAAATATTATCATCATTGAATGCAGAAAAAGCATTTGACATGATTGAATGGAAATACCTTTTCACTACATTAGAGAAATTTGGGTTTGGCCAGAACAT
The DNA here is from genome assembly GCF_016835505.1 of Polypterus senegalus. Lineage (NCBI taxonomy): Eukaryota > Metazoa > Chordata > Cladistia > Polypteriformes > Polypteridae > Polypterus > Polypterus senegalus. Next base: position 5,554 of record NW_024377605.1, read on the forward strand.
TTGTGCATGGATCCAGAAGCTTCAGTTTGTATTAACAACATTTGTTCAGGCTACTTTAAACTAGAGCGTGGTACCAGATAAGGCGCCCCTTGTCACCACTGCTATTTGCATCGCCATTGAACCACTGGTGGTTCACTGTGAAATCTTATCAGATAAATGGGATTATTAGAGAAGGACTGGAACAGAAAATTTCTCTATATGCAGATGATATGGTACTGTATATTGTATATCAGACCCACAAAATTCTGTGCCTGCAGTCTTAACAGCACTTACAGAATTTCAAAGCTCTCTGGTCTCAGAATTAATTTGAATAAAAGTGTATTCTTTCCATTGAATTCTCAAACATATAATAATAGATTCGACACCCTACCTTTTATCATTGCAGATCAGTTTAAAATACCTAGGGGTAAATATCACAAGTAAACACAAAGCTCTTTATCAACAAAATTTTGCCGTCTATGGAAAAAATTAAGCAAAAATTGCATAGATGGTCAACCCTTCATCTCACTAACTGGAATAGTTAACGTTGTTAAGATGAATATTCTTCCTAACCTTTTTTTCCCCAAAAACATTTCAATATACATCAATAAATCATTTTAAGCAATTAGATTCAACAATAACCTCATTTACAGTATTTGGAACTTAAAACATCCACGTATCCAAAGACCGACCCTACAAAGGCCTAAGGCAGAAGGTGGCATGGCTCTACCTAACTTTCAGTTTTATTACTGAGCAGCAAACATACAAGCTATAAAAACCTGTACACAAATAGATGAACATACACACGCTTGGTCCACAATAGAAGTAAAATCCTGCAGTACTTATATTCCCTGCTTTGGGCCCCAATAAATGCAACTTATCGTCAATATACTAATAACCCAATTGTGCTTCACTCACTCAGAATATGGAACGAATGTAGAAAGCATTTTAAGATGGGGAATCTTATCTGTGGCACCTCTGCAAGAGAACCACCTCTTTCAACCCTCGCAAACATATGCAGTTTTTAATATCTGGAAAAGATTTGGGATTAAATTGCTTAGAGATCTTTATATAGACAACATATTTGCATCCTATGAACAATTATATTCCAAATTTAACTTTCCAGTCACACATTTCTTTCACTATCTTCAAATTGGGAACTTTTTTTAAACAGAACCTGCCTGATTTTCCTCATCTTGCACCCTCCTCCATGCCGGAAAAAGTATTGTTCAGTTTCATGGACTTAGACCCCATCTCTGTAATATATTAAATTATTTTACAGTCCCTCCCTTTTAAAGATCCAAGAGGACAATGGGAAAAGATCTCTTAATATAATCAGAAAGAGTGAAAACAGCAATGCAGAGACTTCACTAAAGCTCCATATGCACAAAGCATACAATTATTCAACTCAAAATTATAATCGAGCACATCTGTCTGACCAAAACTTTCAAAATGTTTCCAGGGCAAGATCCACCTGCGAACGCTGCAAGCAAGTTCCAGCTCTCCTGGATCCAAGTTTTGGCCTGCACAAATTAACATAATTTTGGACCAAAATTTTAAGTGCCTTTCAGACAGCCTTGTTAAATAACCCTAACCCATTAACTGTGTTTGGTGCTCTTCCAGATGGGTTTAAAGTGAAAAATGACCAACAAACTGTGATTGCACTCACTACACTTTGGCACAGAGACTTATTTTGCTAAACTGGAAGAACTAACTTTCCTCTTAAGTCACTGGGAAGCCGATGTTTTATACTATTTGAAATATTTAGTTAGAGGACCTGTACAGAATTTTCTCAAAACCTGGCAGGATCTGATCAATAATAATTTTAGAATAATCTCTTAAAGCACCGAGGAAGCAATCATCTCCACATTTCTTTTTCTTCCCCATTCATCTCTATTGCCCTATTAAACTCATCAATTTAGGTATATTTACAAGCCTTGAGTTTTACTCCGTTGGCCATGCTCTCTCTCTCTCTCAGGGGTGGGGCTGAGTTGTTTTCAATCCTATTTTTGTAAAATGTATCTATTTGTATGGAATGATTACAATAAAAAAAAAAAAAAGGATGGCCGTGTGTGGCTATTGGGGCCTGTCGGGATAGGAGAGCTTGATGAATGGATATGTATGTGTCAGTGTTGTATAAATAGTTAATAAGATTGTGATTAATTTTTTCAGATTTTGGGCAGTCAGTTTGTAGCGTTTCCAAAGGAAAGAAAACAGAGTAAGCAACAACCAAGTCTGGAAAACAAAGCATTTATTCGTGTGGTAAAGTTGATAACAGTGTGTATGATTTAATCAAGAAATGGCTGATGTGTGCTATAAGAATCATTATTTCATTTAGCAACAGACTTAAAGGCATACAGTTTTTAGTAAACTTTATGAGGAGATATGTTCTCAGAGTGATATTTAAAGAAATATCTTCCAACGTCCATTTTAGAGTCTGAAAACATATCAGTAGATGAACTTTGGACAACTTTCCAAAGATTGTATAGGCTGTAAAGTGTAATCTTAAAAGACTGTACAAGTCTGGGTGCAAGTTCAGGTACAAAATCTATATGACTAAAGCAAGATAAAATGAAACCTCATAACACATTTTTAAATACGATCAGAAAGATCAAAAAGAAATAAACTGTTATCGACATATCAGAAAAAGGTGACTGAAATGTTCCAGGGGCTGTATGGATAATAGGACAAGAGATCAAATAGATTCTTCGGCTCTTAATGCACATGATGAGATTGTAAGGAAATATGAGCGACAAATGAAGATTAAGCTACAGAGCATAACTATGAATTCCGTTTTATCTACTTGGATAGAATTAAGTCATACATGCATGCCATAAACATTCATCAAGGTATTCAGGGTATTTTAGATGCATTATCCCAGAATATTGCACCAAGTGATTTTGTTCAATTGTAACTTATTTCCCCAGAGTTTTCAAAACAAGCTCTTCCCAAAAAAAAGAATCTTGACAGTTTTGACTCTATAAGCTTTTTAAAACTACGTGTCTCAGGTGCTGAAAAGTAATACAGATTACTACAATTTACAGATTCGTCTCTTATTTGTAGTAACCATTGTGAAAAACATGCAAGGTGGAGCAACGATTAGAATTAACACAGTGCTCTTCAATAATTATTAACACTAAGCGACGTCTATTAGTGGATTTCTCACATCGGGGCAGTTTGTGTTTTGCACAGAGTGTGTGTCGCTTACTCAGTCAGGAAGACATGCCCGATACTGAAATTCTGCAAAAAGCTAGACAAATGCATAAGCAATTTGGGGTTTTCAGAAGACAAGAAAATATCTTTTTCAGATGTAAAAAAATTTGAGCATCTATTAGATGTTTCTATAAAGGTGCTATACGGAGGTGTGCAGAAAAGTAATGAGACTGATTTTTTTATTTACCAAAGTTTTCATTTTTTTCAAACATCAATGTTATCCCCTTCAAAGTATTTCCCTTGGGCAGCCACACCGATGGAGACATTGTTCCCACTTTTTGGTAAGCGCTGAAAGTCCGTATGGTCTTCAGCATGTCCGTTACACTCTTTTGGATGTTTCCAATGTCCCAAATGACGTTCTTTGAGGACATTTTCAGTTTAGGAAAAGTCACCGGACTGAGGTCAGGTGAATAAGGGGCTGAGGAACCACAGGAATGCGTTTTTCGATTGTCCTCTGCTCAATTGTGAGGTTTTCGCACCATTTTGGCAACATTCAAATGTTCAGTCAAATTTGATGAACGTAAAAATTT